>NW_027315945.1:742500-812500 GCF_026437365.1 Eucyclogobius newberryi | reverse complement strand
CATAGGACAGTTGGACATAGGGCGGTTGGACATAGGACAGAGGACAGTTGGACATAGGGCGGTTGGACATAGGACAGTTGGACATAGGGTGGTTGGACATAGGACAGTTGGACAGAGGACAGTTGGACATAGGACAGTTGGACATAGGGCGGTTGGACATAGGACAGTTGGACATAGGACAGTTGGGCATAGGACAATTGGACATAGGACAGTTGGACAGAGGACAGTTGGACATAGGACAGTTGGGCATAGGACAATTGGACATAGGACAGTTGGACAGAGGACAGTTGGACATAGGACAGTTGGACATAGGGCGGTTGGACATAGGACAGTTGGACATAGGACAGTTGGACAGAGGACAGTTGGACATAGGACAGTTAGACATAGGACAGTTGGACAGAGGACAGTTGGACAGAGGACAGTTGGACATAGGACAGTTGGACAGAGGACAGTTGGACATAGGACAGGTGGACATAGGACAGTTAGACATAGGACAGTTAGACATAGGACAGTTGGACAGAGGACAGTTGGACATAGGACAGTTAGACATAGGACAGTTGGACATAGGACAGTTGGACAGAGGACAGTTGGACATAGGGCGGATGGACTTAGGACAGTTGGACATAGGGCGGTTGGACATAGGACAGTTGGACATAGGACAGTTGGACAGAGGACAGTTGGACATAGGACAGTTAGACATAGGACAGTTGGACAGAGGACAGTTGGACATAGGACAGTTGGACATAGGACAGTTAGAGATAGGACAGTTGGACAGAGGACAGTTGGACAGAGGACAGTTGGACATAGGACAGTTAGAGGTAGGACAGTTGGACAGAGGACAGTTGGACATAGGACAGTTGGACAGAGGACAGTTGGACATAGGGCGGTTGGACTTAGGACAGTTGGACATAGGGCGGTTGGACATAGGACAGTTAGACATAGGACAGTTGGACAGAGGACAGTTGGACATAGGACAGTTGGACATAGGACAGTTAGAGATAGGACAGTTGGACAGAGGACAGTTGGACATAGGACAGTTAGACATAGGACAGTTGGACAGAGGACAGTTGGACATAGGACAGTTGGACATAGGGCGGTTGGACATAGGACAGTTGGACAGAGGACAGTTGGACATAGGACAGTTGGACATAGGGCGGTTGGACATAGGACAGTTGGACATAGGACAGTTGGACATAGGGCGGTTGGACATAGGACGGTTGGACATAGGGCGGTTGGACATAGGACAGTTGGACATAGGACAGTTGGACATAGGGCAGTTGGACATAGGACAGTTGGACATAGGGCGGTTGGACATAGGACAGTTGGACATAGGACAGTTGGACATAGGACAGTTAGAGATAGGACAGTTGGACAGAGGACAGTTGGACATAGGACAGTTGGACATAGGGCAGTTGGACATAGGACAGTTGGACATAGGGCGGTTGGACATAGGACAGTTGGACATAGGACAGTTGGACATAGGACAGTTAGACATAGGACAGTTGGACAGAGGACAGTTGGACATAGGACAGTTGGACATAGGACAGTTAGAGATAGGACAGTTGGACAGAGGACAGTTGGACAGAGGACAGTTGGACATAGGACAGTTAGACATAGGACAGTTGGACAGAGGACAGTTGGACATAGGACAGTTGGACAGAGGACAGTTGGACATAGGACAGTTGGACATAGGACAGTTGGACATAGGACAGTTGGACATAGGGCGGTTGGACATAGGACGGTTGGACATAGGGCGGTTGGACATAGGACAGTTGGACATAGGACAGTTGGACATAGGGCAGTTGGACATAGGGCGGTTGGACATAGGACAGTTGGACATAGGACAGTTGGACATAGGACAGTTAGAGATTGGACAGTTGGACAGAGGACAGTTGGACATAGGACAGTTGGACAGAGGACAGTTGGACAGAGGACAGTTGGACAGAGGACAGTTGGACATAGGACAGTTAGACAGAGGACAGTTGGACAGAGGACAGTTGGACATAGGACAGTTGGACAGAGGACAGTTGGACAGAGGACGGTTGGAGACTCTTGTCCTCTTCAGACTCACAGAGCTCAGTTCTCTGCAGGTAAATGCTGTTCATGTGCGGTGGATGTGAACTGGCTCCTGTTGGACATGGGCCCTGGGGACACACTGGTGTGAAATGGGGGCCTCCTCTGCTCTCTGGCCAACACCTGGGATCACTTTATTAACCCTGAGCTGTGGTGACCTCTGGGGCCCCTGAGAGGGGGAGTGCAGGAGCCTGTGTGCTCCTCAGCGCCTTTGAAGAGGTTAGCAGTGCCCCAGTATCTGAGCTCACTCTGCAATGACTTTAGCAGGAGCCTGACCCCAGCTGACCTCTCAGGCCCCGCCCCTAGGCCCACAGCTGCTTCTGCCATTGGTTCACGATGAGCAGGGCCATGGGCCCGGGACAGGGAGTGGAACCCAGCTAAAGGTCAACTGTTGGTCAGGAGTTTTATTGGTGCGAGCGCAGAGACACTTGGACCACCGTGAGCGCTGTAACTGCTGCAGAGTTTAGACCACAGCAACATTTGAGACATGACAGTGTTGAAGTCATGACTCATGTGGTGTTGTTTCCTCTGCTGCTCCTTCACAATAAAGCTGATCAACCTTTCAAATGCTTATTGTTCATTGTCAATACAACTTAAGTTAACAGCTCCTTTCCACCATTGGACAAGCAAAGCCTCTTCTCAGCAGTCACATTGACCTTTGACCCTTCAGAATGTGTCCCCTTTGGCACTTTCAGACCAAACACTGTGAGAAGGTCAAAGGGCTCAAGTACTTCCAGCTGAAGGCCTTCAGTCACCACAGTCATGTGCCCAGGGTCCATAGCCCAGGGTCCAGAGCCCGGGGTCCAGGGTCCAGAGCCCGGGGTCCAGAGCCCGGGGTCCAGAGCCCGGGGTCCAGAGCCCAGGGTCCAGAGCCCAGGGTCCAGAGCCCGGGGTCCAGGGTCCAGAGCCCGGGGTCCAGAGCCCAGGGTCCAGAGCCCGGGGTCCAGGGTCCAGAGCCCGGGGTCCAGAGCCCGGGGTCCAGAGCCCGGGGTCCAGAGCCCAGGGTCCAGAGCCCGGGGTCCAGGGTCCAGAGCCCGGGGTCCAGGGTCCAGAGCCCGGGGTCCAGAGCCCGGGGTCCAGAGCCCGGGGTCCAGAGCCCGGGGTCCAGAGCCCAGGGTCCAGAGCCCGGGGTCCAGGGTCCAGAGCCCGGGGTCCAGAGCCCAGGGTCCAGAGCCCGGGGTCCAGGGTCCAGAGCCCGGGGTCCAGAGCCCGGGGTCCAGAGCCCGGGGTCCAGAGCCCAAGGTCCAGAGCCCGGGGTCCAGGGTCCAGAGCCCGGGGTCCAGGGTCCAGAGCCCGGGGTCCAGAGCCCGGGGTCCAGAGCCCGGGGTCCAGAGCCCAGGGTCCAGAGCCCAGGGTCCAGAGCCCGGGGTCCAGAGCCCGGGGTCCAGAGCCCAGGGTCCAGAGCCCGGGGTCCAGGGTCCAGAGCCCGGGGTCCAGAGCCCAGGGTCCAGAGCCCAGGGTCCAGAGCCCGGGGTCCAGGGTCCAGAGCCCGGGGTCCAGAGCCCAGGGTCCAGAGCCCAGGGTCCAGAGCTCGGGGTCCAGGGTCCAGAGCCCAGGGTCCAGAGCCCGGGGTCCAGAGCCCGGGGTCCAGGGTCCAGAGCCCGGGGTCCAGGGTCCAGAGCCCAGGGTCCAGAGCCCGGGGTCCAGAGCCCGGGGTCCAGAGCCCGGGGTCCAGAGCCCAGGGTCCAGAGCCCGGGGTCCAGGGTCCAGAGCCCGGGGTCCAGGGTCCAGAGCCCGGGGTCCAGAGCCCGGGGTCCAGAGCCCGGGCTCTGGACCCCGGGGTCCAGAGCCCAGGGTCCAGGGTCCAGAGCCCGGGGTCCAGAGCCCAGGGTCCAGAGCCCGGGGTCCAGGGTCCAGAGCCCGGGGTCCAGAGCCCAGGGTCCAGAGCCCAGGGTCCAGAGCCCGGGGTCCAGGGTCCAGAGCCCGGGATCCAGAGCCCAGGGTCCAGAGCCCAGGGTCCAGGGTCCAGAGCCCGGGGTCCAGAGCCCAGGGTCCAGAGCCCGGGGTCCAGGGTCCAGGGTCCAGAGCCCAGGGTCCAGAGCCCGGGGTCCAGAGCCCGGGGTCCAGAGCCCAGGGTCCAGAGCCCAGGGTCCAGAGCCCGGGGTCCAGAGCCCGGGGTCCAGAGCCCAGGGTCCAGAGCCCGGGGTCCAGGGTCCAGAGCCCGGGGTCCAGAGCCCAGGGTCCAGAGCCCAGGGTCCAGAGCCCGGGGTCCAGGGTCCAGAGCCCGGGGTCCAGAGCCCGGGGTCCAGAGCCCGGGGTCCAGAGCCCGGGGTCCAGAGCCCGGGGTCCAGAGCCCGGGGTCCAGAGCCCAGGGTCCAGAGCCCGGGGTCCAGGGTCCAGAGCCCGGGGTCCAGAGCCCAGGGTCCAGAGCCCAGGGTCCAGGGTCCAGAGCCCGGGGTCCAGAGCCCGGGGTCCAGAGCCCAGGGTCCAGAGCCCGGGGTCCAGGGTCCAGAGCCCGGGGTCCAGAGCCCGGGGTCCAGAGCCCGGGGTCCAGAGCCCGGGGTCCAGGGTCCAGAGCCCGGGGTCCAGAGCCCGGGGTCCAGAGCCCGGGGTCCAGAGCCCAGGGTCCAGAGCCCAGGGTCCAGAGCCCGGGGTCCAGGGTCCAGAGCCCGGGGTCCAGAGCCCAGGGTCCAGAGCCCGGGGTCCAGGGTCCAGAGCCCGGGGTCCAGAGCCCGGGGTCCAGAGCCCGGGGTCCAGAGCCCAGGGTCCAGAGCCCAGGGTCCAGGGTCCGGGGTCCAGAGCCCGGGGTCCAGAGCCCGGGGTCCAGAGCCCAGGGTCCAGAGCCCGGGGTCCAGGGTCCAGAGCCCAGGGTCCAGAGCCCGGGGTCCAGGGTCTAGAGCCCGGGGTCCAGAGCCCGGGGTCCAGAGCCCGGGGTCCAGAGCCCAGGGTCCAGAGCCCAGGGTCCAGGGTCCAGGGTCCAGAGCCCGGGGTCCAGAGCCCAGGGTCCAGAGCCCGGGGTCCAGAGCCCAGGGTCCAGAGCCCAGAGCCCGGGGTCCAGGGTCTAGAACACACATATATATTAGGGCTGGGCAACGATTAAAATTTTGAATCACGATGAATCACATTTTACTGCAAAATTCGAACTGAATTGAAAAGAAGTGTAAAGTGCTTCAGCGTTTTTATTCAGTGTCAGTAAAATAAAATATGAAGTATTGACACATTAAAGAGGAAACATTATAATCTCATGAAACATTAGACACAAAACACATTTGAGCAGAAGCAGAAAACACTTCAGTTCAGTTTGTACTTTCTTACAACTCGACACTAAAGACACAACACGAGTGAAACAAACACTGAACATGTGAAAAACAAATAAATACATTTTATGTTTGAACTTAAACAATGTTAAAAACACAAAACTGAAGCTGCCACTGCATCGAAAAGAACCAGAAAAGTAGATTCCTAAAACTGGGTGTTTTTTGACTCCTCTGCACTGAGCCAGTTGCTACGGCACCAGACGATTCACCTTTTCATCTGATAAAGACGCGCGCCGGGCCCTTCTCAAGGATCTGCCCAGCTACGGCCCCCGCCGGGACCTGCTCACGCGGGCCCCCGCCGGGACCTGCTCACGCGGGCCCCCGCCGGGACCTGCTCACGCCTGTAGCAGCTGACTTTGTAAAGTGAATAAACCAAAGCCATTTACACCACGAGAAAAGCAGCACAAGCACAACTCCTCCACTGAGCATGTGCAGATGACTCGACTCCACTGAGCATGTGCAGATGACTCTCCTCCACTGAGCATGTGCAGATGACTCTCCTCCACTGAGCATGTGCAGATGACTCTCCTCCACTGAGCATGTGCAGATGACTCTCCTCCACTGAGCATGTGCAGATGACTCTCCTCCACTGAGCATGTGCAGATGACTCTCCTCCACTGAGCATGTGCAGATGACTCTCCTCCACTGAGCATGTGCAGATGACTCGACTCCACTGAGCATGTGCAGATGACTTGACTCCACTGAGCATGTGCAGATGACTCTCCTCCACTGAGCATGTGCAGATGACTCTCCTCCACTGAGCATGTGCAGATGACTCGACTCCACTGAGCATGTGCAGATGACTCGACTCCACTGAGCATGTGCAGATGACTCGACTCCACTGAGCATGTGCAGATGACTCTCCTCCACTGAGCATGTGCAGATGACTCTCCTCCACTGAGCATGTGCAGATGACTCGACTCCACTGAGCATGTGCAGATGACTCGACTCCACTGAGCATGTGCAGATGACTCTCCTCCACTGAGCATGTGCAGATGACTCTCCTCCACTGAGCATGTGCAGATGACTCTCCTCCACTGAGCATGTGCAGATGACTCTCCTCATTGTGTGTCTCATTGTGTGTAATTGTGTAAATATGAGTTTACCATGAATTATATCGAGGTCATTTTTCCATCAGAAAATGTAGTTTGTAAAATCTTGGCTCTTTGCTGCCTTTGGGTTATTCCTAAACCCCGCCCACCGTTCAAAAGCTTGACTCATTGGCTAGAATAATATGTCCATCAAACTGTTCTACCTCACTGTTTTAGCACTTTAGGGCAGCTGAAAGACTCATGCGCATGCTGGGACAGCTGAAAGACTCATGCGCAAGCTGGGACAGCTGAAAGACTCATGCGCATGCTGGGACAGCTGAAAGACTCATGCGCACGCTAGGACAGCTGAAAGACTCATGCGCATGCTGGGACAGCTGAAAGACTCAAGCGCATGCTGGGACAGCTGAAAGACTCATGCGCATGCTAGGACAGCTGAAAGACTCATGCGCAAGCTGGGACAGCTGAAAGACTCATGCGCACGCTAGGGCAGCTGAAAGACTCATGCGCACGCTAGGACAGCTGAAAGACTCATGCGCACGCTGGGACAGCAGAAAGACTCATGCGCACGCTAGGACAGCTGAAAGACTCATGCGCATGCTAGGACAGCTGAAAGACTCATGCGCACGCTGGGACAGCTGAAAGACTCATGCGCATGCTGGGACAGCTGAAAGACTCATGCGCATGCTAGGACAGCTGAAAGACTCATGCGCAAGCTGGGACAGCTGAAAGACTCATGCGCACGCTAGGGCAGCTGAAAGACTCATGCGCACGCTAGGACAGCTGAAAGACTCATGCGCACGCTGGGACAGCAGAAAGACTCATGCGCACGCTAGGACAGCTGAAAGACTCATGCGCATGCTAGGACAGCTGAAAGACTCATGCGCACGCTGGGACAGCTGAAAGACTCATGCGCACGCTAGGGCAGCTGAAAGACTCATGCGCACGCTAGGACAGCTGAAAGACTCATGCGCACGCTGGGACAGCAGAAAGACTCATGCGCACGCTAGGACAGCTGAAAGACTCATGCGCACGCTGGGACAGCTGAAAGACTCATGCGCACGCTGGGACAGCTGAAAGACTCATGCGCACGCTAAGACAGCTGAAAGACTCATGCGCACGCTGGGACAGCTGAAAGACTCATGCGCACGCTAGGACAGCTGAAAGACTCATGCGCACGCTGGGACAGCTGAAAGACTCATGCGCACGCTAGGACAGCTGAAAGACTCATGCGCACGCTAGGACAGCTGAAAGACTCATCGGATCATGCGCGGCAATGGAGGCGCTTGTTTCATTCAAAGGGCTGTGCCAGACGAACCCTGAATGGGGACGCTCTCATTCTGAACGCGGACACTCTCATTCTGAACGCGGACGCTCTCATTTGAACGCGGACGCTCTCATTCTGAACGCGGACGCTCTCATTCTGAACGCGGACGCTCTCATTCTGAACGCGGACGCTCTCATTCTGAACGCGGACGCTCTCATTCTGAACGCGGACGCTCTCATTCTGAACGCGGACGCTCTCATTCTGAACGCGGACGCTCTCATTCTGAACGCGGACGCTCTCATTCTGAACGCGGACGCTCTCATTCTGAACGCGGACGCTCTCATTCTGAACGCGGACGCTCTCATTCTGAACGCGGACGCTCTCATTCTGAACGCGGACGCTCTCATTCTGAACGCGGACGCTCTCATTCTGAACGCGGACGCTCTCATTCTGAAAGCGGACGCTCTCATTCTGAACGCGGACGCTCTCATTCTGAACGCGGACGCTCTCATTCTGAACGCGGACGCTCTCATTCTGAAAGCGGACGCTCTCATTCTGAACGCGGACGCTCTCATTCTGAACGCGGACGCTCTCATTCTGAACGCGGACGCTCTCATTCTGAAAGCGGACGCTCTCATTCTGAACGCGGACGCTCTCATTCTGAACGCGGACGCTCTCATTCTGAAAGCGGACGCTCTCATTCTGAACGCGGACGCTCTCATTCTGAACGCGGACGCTCTCATTCTGAACGCGGACGCTCTCATTCTGAACGCGGACGCTCTCATTCTGAACGCGGACGCTCTCATTCTGAACGCGGACGCTCTCATTCTGAAAGCGGACGCTCTCATTCTGAAAGCGGACGCTCTCATTCTGAACGCGGACGCTCTCATTTGAACGCGGACGCTCTCATTCTGAACGCGGACGCTCTCTTTGTGAACGCGGACGCTCTTTTTCTGAATGCGGACGCTCTCATTCTGAACGCGGACGCTCTCATTCTGAACGCGGACGCTCTCATTTGAACGCGGACGCTCTCATTCTGAACGCGGACGCTCTCATTCTGAACGCGGACGCTCTCATTCTGAACGCGGACGCTCTCATTCTGAACGCGGACGCTCTCATTCTGAACGCGGACGCTCTCATTCTGAACGCGGACGCTCTCATTCTGAACGCGGACGCTCTCATTCTGAAAGCGGACGCTCTCATTCTGAACGCGGACGCTCTCATTCTGAACGCGGACGCTCTCATTCTGAACGCGGACGCTCTCTTTCTGAACGCGGACGCTCTTATTCTGAACGCGGACGCTCTCATTCTGAACGCGGACGCTCTCATTCTGAACGCGGACGCTCTCATTCTGAAAGCGGACGCTCTCATTCTGAACGCGGACGCTCTCATTCTGAACGCGGACGCTCTCATTCTGAACGCGGACGCTCTCATTCTGAAAGCGGACGCTCTCATTCTGAACGCGGACGCTCTCATTCTGAACGCGGACGCTCTCATTCTGAACGCGGACGCTCTCATTCTGAAAGCGGACGCTCTCATTCTGAACGCGGACGCTCTCATTCTGAACGCGGACGCTCTCATTCTGAAAGCGGACGCTCTCATTCTGAACGCGGACGCTCTCATTCTGAACGCGGACGCTCTCATTCTGAACGCGGACGCTCTCATTCTGAACGCGGACGCTCTCATTCTGAACGCGGACGCTCTCATTCTGAACGCGGACGCTCTCATTCTGAAAGCGGACGCTCTCATTCTGAAAGCGGACGCTCTCATTCTGAACGCGGACGCTGTCATTTGAACGCGGACGCTCTCATTCTGAACGCGGACGCTCTCTTTGTGAACGCGGACGCTCTGTTTCTGAATGCGGACGCTCTCATTCTGAACGCGGACGCTCTCATTCTGAACGCGGACGCTCTCATTCTGAACGCGGACGCTCTCATTCTGAACGCGGACGCTCTCATTCTGAACGCGGACGCTCTCATTCTGAACGCGGACGCTCTCATTCTGAACGCGGACGCTCTCATTCTGAAAGCGGACGCTCTCATTCTGAACGCGGACGCTCTCATTCTGAACGCGGACGCTCTCATTCTGAACGCGGACGCTCTCATTCTGAAAGCGGACGCTCTCATTCTGAACGCGGACGCTCTCATTCTGTTTGTTACAGACACAGAACTTTCTTAAAGTCCAGTAAACAGTTTTTACTGGTTATTTCTCCAAATGGGATTCATGTGTACATTGTTTTTTTGTGGATTATTACGCTCTTTGCACTTTGACCTTCACGTGACCCACGCTCCACAAATGAACAAGTCTTTTCTCAGGAGGAAGTGTCTTTAAACCGCTCGCTGTGTTTTAGTCTTTTCATTGCACTTTGAATTTCATTGTCAGTTATTCCAGCTTCTTATTTCTTATTTTCACACATCGGGTGAATTGAGCGCGTCAAGGGAAGATTGTGTTTGTGGGATTTTGGTGCAGCGTTTTTTTTGTAAAAGGATTGAAAATATTTGTATTTCTCTCTTTTATGAAGCGTTCAAGAGATTCATTTATAATATCGTTGTTTGATGAAGAGCATCTTTTTATTATTTCTGAGATGTAGTTGTGTGAGGTGTAGTTGTGTGAGGTGTAGTTGTGTGAGGTGTAGTTGTGTGAGGTGTAGTTGTGTGAGGTGTAGTTGTGTGAGGTGTAGTTGTGTGTAGTTGTGTGAGGTGTAGTTGTGTGTAGTTGTGTGAGGTGTAGTTGTGTGAGGTGTAGTTGTGTGAGGTGTAGTTGTGTGAGGTGTAGTTGTGTGAGGTGTAGTTGTGTGAGGTGTAGTTGTGTGAGGTGTAGTTGTGTGTAATTGTGTGAGGTGTAGTTGTGTGAGGTGTAGTTGTGTGAGGTGGAGTTGTTTGAGGTGTAGTTGTGTGTAGTTGTGTGAGGTGTAGTTGTGTGAGGTGTAGTTGTGTGAGGTGTAGTTGTGTGAGGTGTAGTTGTGTGAGGTGTAGTTGTGTGAGGTGTAGTTGTGTGAGGTGTGGTTGTGTGAGGTGCAGTTGTGTGAGGTGTAGTTGTGTGAGGTGCAGTTGCGTGTAGTTGTGTGAGGTGTAGCTGTGTGAGGTGCAGTTGTGTGTAGTTGTGTGAGGTGTAGCTGTGTGAGGTGTAGTTGTGTGAGGTGCAGTTGTGTGAGGTGTAGTTGTGTGAGGTGTAGTTGTGTGAGGTGTAGTTGTGTGTAGTTGTGTGAGGTGTAGTTGTGTGAGGTGTAGTTGTGTGAGGTGTAGTTGTGTGAGGTGTAGTTGTGTGAGGTGTAGTTGTGTGTAGTTGTGTGAGGTGTAGTTGTGTGAGGTGTAGTTGTGTGAGGTGTAGTTGTGTGAGGTGTAGTTGTGTGAGCTGTAGTTGTGTGTAGTTGTGTGAGGTGTAGTTGTGTGAGGTGTAGTTGTGTGAGGTGTAGTTGTTTGAGGTGTAGTTGTGTGTAGTTGTGTGAGGTGTAGTTGTGTGAGGTGTAGTTGTGTGAGGTGTTGTTGTGTGAGGTGTAGTTGTGTGAGGTGCAGTTGTGTGTAGTTGTGTGAGGTGTAGTTGTGTGAGGTGTAGTTGTGTGAGGTGCAGTTGTGTGAGGTGTAGTTGTGTGAGGTGCAGTTGTGTGTAGTTGTGTGAGGTGTAGTTGTGTGAGGTGTAGTTGTGTGAGGTGAAGTTGTGTGAGGTGTAGTTGTGTGAGGTGTAGTTGTGATTAGTTGTTTGAGGTGTAGTTGTGTGAGGTGTAGTTGTGTGAGGTGTAGTTGTGTGAGGTGTAGTTGTGTGAGGTGTAGTTGTGTGAGGTGTAGTTGTGTGAGGTGTAGTTGTGTGAGGTGTAGTTGTGTGAGGTGTAGTTGTGTGTAGTTGTGTGAGGTGTAGCTGTGTGAGGTGTAGTTGTGTGAGGTGTAGTTGTGTGAGGTGTAGTTGTGTGAGGTGTAGTTGTTTGAGGTGTAGTTGTGTGAGGTGTAGTTGTGTGTAGTTGTGTGAGGTGTAGTTGTGTGAGGTGTAGTTGTGTGAGGTGTAGTTGTGTGAGGTGTAGTTGTGTGTAGTTGTGTGAGGTGTAGTTGTGTGAGGTGTAGTTGTGTGAGGTGTAGTTGTGTGTAGTTTTGTGAGGTGTAGTTGTGTGAGGTGTAGTTCTGTGAGGTGTAGTTGTTTGAGGTGTAGTTGTGTGTAGTTGTGTGAGGTGCAGTTGCGTGTAGTTGTGTGAGGTGTAGCTGTGTGAGGTGCAGTTGTTTGTAGTTGTGTGAGGTGTAGCTGTGTGAGGTGTAGTTGTGTGAGGTGCAGTTGTGTGAGGTGTAGTTGTGTGAGGTGTAGTTGTGTGAGGTGTAGTTGTGTGTAGTTGTGTGAGGTGTAGTTGTGTGAGGTGTAGTTGTGTGAGGTGTAGTTGTGTGTAGTTGTGTGAGGTGTAGTTGTGTGAGGTGTAGTTGTGTGAGGTGTAGTTGTGTGAGGTGTAGTTGTGTGTAGTTGTGTGAGGTGTAGTTGTGTGAGGTGTAGTTGTGTGAGGTGTAGTTGTTTGAGGTGTAGTTGTGTGTAGTTGTGTGAGGTGTAGTTGTGTGAGGTGTAGTTGTGTGAGGTGTTGTTGTGTGAGGTGTAGTTGTGTGAGGTGCAGTTGTGTGTAGTTGTGTGAGGTATAGTTGTGATTAGTTGTGTGAGGTGTAGTTGTGTGAGGTGTAGTTGTGTGAGGTGTAGTTGTGTGTAGTTGTGTGAGGTGTAGTTGTGTGAGGTGTAGTTGTGTGAGGTGAAGTTGTGTGAGGTGTAGTTGTGTGAGGTGTAGTTGTGATTAGTTGTTTGAGGTGTAGTTGTGTGAGGTGTAGTTGTGTGAGGTGTAGTTGTGTGAGGTGTAGTTGTGTGTAGTTGTGTGAGGTGTAGTTGTGTGAGGTGTAGTTGTGTGAGGTGTAGTTGTGTGAGGTGTAGTTGTGTGAGGTGTAGTTGTGTGAGGTGTAGTTGTGTGAGGTGTAGTTGTGTGTAGTTGTGTGAGGTGTAGCTGTGTGAGGTGTAGTTGTGTGAGGTGTAGTTGTGTGAGGTGTAGTTGTGTGAGGTGTAGTTGTTTGAGGTGTAGTTGTGTGAGGTGTAGTTGTGTGTAGTTGTGTGAGGTGTAGTTGTGTGAGGTGTAGTTGTGTGAGGTGTAGTTGTGTGAGGTGTAGTTGTGTGAGGTGTAGTTGTGTGAGGTGTAGTTGTGTGAGGTGTAGTTGTGTGTAGTTTTGTGAGGTGTAGTTGTGTGAGGTGTAGTTGTGTGAGGTGTAGTTGTTTGAGGTGTAGTTGTGTGTAGTTGTGTGAGGTGTAGTTGTGTGAGGTGTAGTTGTGTGAGGTGTAGTTGTGTGAGGTGTAGTTGTGTGAGGTGCAGTTGTGTGTAGTTGTGTGAGGTGTAGTTGTGTGAGGTGTAGTTGTGTGAGGTGTAGTTGTGTGAGGTGCAGTTGTGTGAGGTGTAGTTGTGTGAGGTGCAGTTGTGTGTAGTTGTGTGAGGTGTAGCTGTGTGAGAGGCAGTTGTGTGTAGTTGTGTGAGGTGTAGCTGTGTGAGGTGTAGTTGTGTGAGGTGCAGTTGTGTGAGGTGTAGTTGTGTGAGATGTAGTTGTGTGAGGTGTAGTTGTGATTAGTTGTGTGAGGTGTAGTTGTGTGAGGTGTAGTTGTGTGAGGTGTAGTTGTGTGTAGTTGTGTGAGGTGTAGTTGTGTGAGGTGTAGTTGTGTGTAGTTGTGTGAGGTGTAGTTGTGTGAGGTGTAGTTGTGTGAGGTGTAGTTGTGTGAGGTGTAGTTGTGTGAGGTGTAGTTGTGTGTAGTTGTGTGTAGTTGTGTGAGGTGTAGTTGTGTGAGGTGTAGTTGTGTGAGGTGTAGTTGTGTGAGGTGTAGTTGTGTGTAGTTGTGTGAGGTGTAGTTGTGTGAGGTGTAGTTGTGTGAGGTGTAGTTGTTTGAGGTGTAGTTGTGTGTAGTTGTGTGAGGTGTAGTTGTGTGAGGTGTAGTTGTGTGAGGTGTAGTTGTGTGAGGTGTAGTTGTGTGAGGTGCAGTTGTGTGTAGTTGTGTGAGGTGTAGTTGTGTGAGGTGTAGTTGTGTGAGGTGTAGTTGTGTGAGGTGCAGTTGTGTGAGGTGTAGTTGTGTGAGGTGCAGTTGCGTGTAGTTGTGTGAGGTGTAGCTGTGTGAGGTGCAGTTGTGTGTAGTTGTGTGAGGTGTAGTTGTGTGAGGTGTAGTTGTGTGTAGTTGTGTGAGGTGTAGTTGTGTGAGGTGTAGTTGTGTGAGGTGTAGTTGTGTGTAGTTGTGTGAGGTGTAGTTGTGTGAGGTGTAGTTGTGTGAGGTGTAGTTGTGTGAGGTGTAGTTGTGTGAGGTGTAGTTTTGTGAGGTGTAGTTGTGTGAGGTGTAGTTGTTTGAGGTGTAGTTGTGTGTAGTTGTGTGAGGTGTAGTTGTGTGAGGTGTAGCTGTATGAGGTTTAGATGTGTGAGGTGCAGTTGTGTGAGGTGTAGTTGTGTGAGGTGTAGTTGTGTGAGGTGTAGTTGTGTGTAGTTGTGTGAGGTGTAGTTGTGTGAGGTGTAGTTGTGTGTAGTTGTGTGAGGTGTAGTTGTGTGAGGTGTAGTTGTGTGTAGTTGTGTGAGGTGTAGTTGTGTGAGGTGTAGTTGTGTGAGGTGTAGTTGTGTGAGGTGTAGTTGTGTGAGGTGTAGTTGTGTGTAGTTTTGTGAGGTGTAGTTGTGTGAGGTGTAGTTGTGTGAGGTGTAGTTGTTTGAGGTGTAGTTGTGTGTAGTTGTGTGAGGTGTAGTTGTGTGAGGTGTAGTTGTGTGAGGTGTAGTTGTGTGAGGTGTAGTTGTGTGAGGTGCAGTTGTGTGTAGTTGTGTGAGGTGTAGTTGTGTGAGGTGTAGTTGTGTGAGGTGTAGTTGTGTGAGGTGCAGTTGTGTGAGGTGTAGTTGTGTGAGGTGCAGTTGTGTGTAGTTGTGTGAGGTGTAGCTGTGTGAGGTGCAGTTGTGTGTAGTTGTGTGAGGTGTAGCTGTGTGAGGTGTAGTTGTGTGAGGTGCAGTTGTGTGAGGTGTAGTTGTGTGAGGTGTAGTTGTGTGAGGTGTAGTTGTGATTAGTTGTGTGAGGTGTAGTTGTGTGAGGTGTAGTTGTGTGAGGTGTAGTTGTGTGTAGTTGTGTGAGGTGTAGTTGTGTGAGGTGTAGTTGTGTGTAGTTGTGTGAGGTGTAGTTGTGTGAGGTGTAGTTGTGTGAGGTGTAGTTGTGTGAGGTGTAGTTGTGTGAGGTGTAGTTGTGTGTAGTTGTGTGTAGTTGTGTGAGGTGTAGTTGTGTGAGGTGTAGTTGTGTGAGGTGTAGTTGTGTGAGGTGTAGTTGTGTGTAGTTGTGTGAGGTGTAGTTGTGTGAGGTGTAGTTGTGTGAGGTGTAGTTGTTTGAGGTGTAGTTGTGTGTAGTTGTGTGAGGTGTAGTTGTGTGAGGTGTAGTTGTGTGAGGTGTAGTTGTGTGAGGTGCAGTTGTGTGTAGTTGTGTGAGGTGTAGTTGTGTGAGGTGTAGTTGTGTGAGGTGTAGTTGTGTGAGGTGCAGTTGTGTGAGGTGTAGTTGTGTGAGGTGCAGTTGCGTGTAGTTGTGTGAGGTGTAGCTGTGTGAGGTGCAGTTGTGTGTAGTTGTGTGAGGTGTAGTTGTGTGAGGTGTAGTTGTGTGTAGTTGTGTGAGGTGTAGTTGTGTGAGGTGTAGTTGTGTGAGGTGTAGTTGTGTGTAGTTGTGTGAGGTGTAGTTGTGTGAGGTGTAGTTGTGTGAGGTGTAGTTGTGTGAGGTGTAGTTGTGTGAGGTGTAGTTGTGTGAGGTGTAGTTGTGTGAGGTGTAGTTTTGTGAGGTGTAGTTGTGTGAGGTGTAGTTGTTTGAGGTGTAGTTGTGTGTAGTTGTGTGAGGTGTAGTTGTGTGAGGTGTAGCTGTGTGAGGTGTAGATGTGTGAGGTGCAGTTGTGTGAGGTGTAGTTGTGTGAGGTGTAGTTGTGTGAGGTGTAGTTGTGTGTAGTTGTGTGAGGTGTAGTTGTGTGAGGTGTAGTTGTGTGAGGTGTAGTTGTGTGTAGTTGTGTGAGGTGTAGTTGTGTGAGGTGTAGTTGTGTGAGGTGTAGTTGTGTGAGGTGTAGTTGTGTGAGGTGTAGTTGTGTGTAGTTGTGTGAGGTGTAGTTTTGTGAGGTGTAGTTGTGTGAGGTGTAGTTGTTTGAGGTGTAGTTGTGTGTAGTTGTGTGAGGTGTAGTTGTGTGAGGTGTAGTTGTGTGAGGTGTAGTTGTGTGAGGTGTAGTTGTGTGAGGTGCAGTTGTGTGTAGTTGTGTGAGGTGTAGTTGTGTGAGGTGTAGTTGTGTGAGGTGTAGTTGTGTGAGGTGCAGTTGTGTGAGGTGTAGTTGTGTGAGGTGCAGTTGTGTGTAGTTGTGTGAGGTGTAGTTGTGTGAGGTGTAGTTGTGTGTAGTTGTGTGAGGTGTAGTTGTGTGAGGTGTAGTTGTGTGAGGTGTAGTTGTGTGAGGTGTAGTTGTGTGTAGTTGTGTGAGGTGTAGTTGTGTGAGGTGTAGTTGTGTGTAGTTGTGTGAGGTGTAGTTGTGTGAGGTGTAGTTGTGTGAGGTGTAGTTGTGTGAGGTGTAGTTGTGTGAGGTGTAGTTGTGTGAGGTGTAGTTGTTTGAGGTGTAGTTGTGTGAGGTGTAGTTGTGTGAGGTGTAGTTGTGTGAGGTGTAGTTGTGTGAGGTGTAGTTGTTTGAGGTGTAGTTGTGTGAGGTGTAGTTGTGTGTAGTTGTGTGAGGTGTAGTTGTGTGAGGTGTAGTTGTGTGAGGTGTAGTTGTGTGAGGTGTAGTTGTGTGTAGTTGTGTGAGATGTAGTTGTGTGAGGTGTAGTTGTGTGAGGTGTAGTTGTGTGTAGTTGTGTGAGGTGTAGTTGTGTGAGGTGTAGTTGTGTGAGGTGTAGTTGTGTGTAGTTGTGTGAGGTGTAGTTGTGTGAGGTGTAGTTGTGTGAGGTGTAGTTGTGTGAGGTGTAGTTGTGTGAGGTGTAGTTGTGTGTAGTTGTGTGAGGTGTAGTTGTGTGAGGTGTAGTTGTGTGAGGTGTAGTTGTGTGTAGTTGTGTGAGGTGTAGTTGTGTGAGGTGTAGTTGTGTGAGGTGTAGTTGTGTGTAGTTGTGTGAGGTGTAGTTGTGTGAGGTGTAGTTGTGTGAGGTGTAGTTGTGTGAGGTGTAGTTGTTTGAGGTGTAGTTGTGTGAGGTGTAGTTGTGTGTAGTTGTGTGAGGTGTAGTTGTGTGAGGTGTAGTTGTGTGAGGTGTAGTTGTGTGTAGTTGTGTGAGGTGTAGTTGTGTGAGGTGTAGTTGTGTGAGGTGTAGTTGTGTGTAGTTGTGTGAGGTGTAGTTGTGTGAGGTGTAGTTGTGTGAGGTGTAGTTGTGTGTAGTTGTGTGAGGTGTAGCTGTTCACTCCTCCTGAGGCCTCCGTCACTGCTGGGACTGTGCGTAGGGGAGGGTGGGGTGGAGGGTGGGGGTGTAGAATGCTATGTGGCTCGCATGACCTGACATGTCTCTGAAGCTGGAGGGGGTCTTGACCTCTGACCTCAGGCTCCAAAACGAGGAGGATGAAAAAAGACGGCTTTGGCCTGAACAAGGGGCTCTGTTCTGAGCAGGAATGTAGTGCCATAAAAAGATGTCTTCAGAGGCAGAAAGGAGAGAGCAGTGTGTCCAGGCTGAGCAGTGTGTCCAGGCTGAGCAGTGTGTCCAGGCTGAGCAGTGTGTCCAGGCTGAGCAGTGTGTCCAGGCTGAGCAGGCTGAGCGCTTGTGCACTCTTCATAATTGGATTCACAGTTGCTTGAGTTTTCAAATCGGCGAAAAAATCCTCTATTTTCCTTTGAAGTAAGAAACTTGTTTGTAAAAGTGACTGTGACTGAGCAGGTGTTCACTTTGTCATGACCAAACATAAACCTACGTCCTCGATGTCCTCGATGTCCTCTAGGGCCTCGATGTCCTCGATGTCCTCGATGTCATCTAGGGCCTCGATGTCCTCGATGTCCTCGATGTCATCTAGGGCCTTGATGTCATCTAGGGCCTCGATGTCCTCGATGTCATCTAGGGCCTCAATGTCCTCGATGTCATCTAGGGCCTCGATGTCCTCGATGTCCTCGATGTCATCTAGGGCCTCGATGTCCTCGATGTCATCTAGGGCCTCGATGTCCTCGATGTCCTCGATGTCATCTAGGGCCTCGATGTCCTCGATGTCCTCTAGGGCCTCGATGTCCTCGATGTCCTCGATGTCCTCGATGTCATCTAGGGCCTCGATGTCCTCGATGTCCTCTAGGGCCTCGATGTCCTCTAGGGCCTCGATGTCCTCGATGTCATCTAGGGCCTCGATGTCCTCGATGTCCTCTAGGGCCTCGATGTCCTCTAGGGCCTCAAATGTTGTATTTTAGGGTTCAGAGGTCGTGACACGTCATGAAAGATTATTTATAGAAAAGTTTATTTGTGTCGTATTTTTAATAAACAAAACAATTCAAATGTTTCACAAAAACAGGAAAAATGCATTAAAATAACAAAGAAATTTAAGACATAAAAGAGAAAAGAATCAACACACTTTTTATCTTAGAACCGGTCACCTCTAAGGTTCAGCTCTGAGGTTCAGTTCTAAGGTTCAGCTCTGAGGTTCAGTTCTAAGGTTCAGCTCTAAGGTTCAGCTCTGAGGTTCAGCCCTGAGGTTCAGCTCTAAGGTTCAGCTCTGAGGTTCAGCTCTAAGGTTCAGCTCTAAGGTTCAGCTCTAAGGTTCAGCTCTAAGGTTCAGCTCTAAGGTTCAGCTCTGAGGTTCAGCTCTAAGGTTCAGCTCTAAGGTTCAGCTCTAAGGTTCAGCTCTGAGGTTCAGCTCTGAGGTTCAGCTCTAAGGTTCAGCTCTGAGGTTCAGCTCTAAGGTTCAGCTCTGAGGTTCAGCCCTAAGGTTCAGCTCTAAGGTTCAGCTCTGAGGTTCAGCTCTAAGGTTCAGCTCTGAGGTTCAGCTCTGAGGTTCAGCTCTAAGGTTCAGCTCTAAGGTTCAGCTCTGAGGTTCAGCTCTAAGGTTCAGCTCTAAGGTTCAGCTCTAAGGTTCAGCTCTGAGGTTCAGCTCTGAGGTTCAGCTCTAAGGTTCAGCTCTAAGATTCAGCTCTAAGGTTCAGCTCTGAGGTTCAGCTCTAAGGTTCAGCTCTAAGGTTCAGCTCTAAGGTTCAGCTCTGAGGTTCAGCTCTAAGGTTCAGCTCTAAGGTTCAGCTCTGAGGTTAAGCTCTAAGGTTCAGCTCTGAGGTTCAGCTCTAAGGTTCAGCTCTAAGGTTCAGCTCTAAGGTTCACCTCTAAGGTTCAGCTCTGAGGTTCAGCTCTAAGGTTCAGCTCTAAGATTCAGCTCTAAGGTTCAGCTCTGAGGTTCAGCTCTGAGGTTCAGCTCTAAGGTTCAGCTCTAAGGTTCACCTCTGAGGTTCAGCTCTGAGGTTCAGCTCTGAGGTTCAGCTCTAAGGTTCAGCTCTAAGGTTCAGCTCTAAGGTTCAGCTCTGAGGTTCAGCTCTGAGGTTCAGCTCTAAGATTCAGCTCTAAGGTTCAGCTCTGAGGTTCAGCTCTAAGGTTCAGCTCTAAGGTTCAGCTCTAAGGTTCAGCTCTGAGGTTCAGCTCTAAGGTTCAGCTCTAAGGTTCAGCTCTGAGGTTAAGCTCTAAGGTTCAGCTCTGAGGTTCAGCTCTAAGGTTCAGCTCTAAGGTTCAGCTCTAAGGTTCACCTCTAAGGTTCAGCTCTGAGGTTCAGCTCTAAGGTTCAGCTCTAAGGTTCAGCTCTGAGGTTCAGCTCTGAGGTTCAGCTCTAAGGTTCAGCTCTAAGGTTCAGCTCTGAGGTTAAGCTCTAAGGTTCAGCTCTAAGGTTCAGCTCTAAGGTTCACCTCTAAGGTTCAGCTCTGAGGTTCAGCTCTGAGGTTCAGCTCTGAGGTTCAGCTGAACCTTAGAGCTGAACCTTAGAGCTGATGAAGGGAGAGAGAGGTGAATGATCTGAGGTGAACCATGGCAAAGAAAACAAAGCTATTATGAGATTGGATCCAAATGTTCAACATTTTTATCTTGGAAACTTAAAATCCTCCTGTTTGGAACCATCATATCCCTGAGGCCAAAGGATCCACTCGATTGTGCCTTAGACCCATTTCTATTCTGAATGTGGATTATCGTATAAACACCTCAATTATGTCCAAAAGAATCAAACAAATACTCCAACATTTAATTCACAACGATCAGACAGGATTTATTAAATGAAGATAAGTTTGTTATCTGACTTTCAGGAGCATGACCACGCCCCTTCCTGCAGGACCACGCCCCTTCCTGCAGCTACACTACTTAATCATCCAGATCACATACACCTGTGTTCATGATGTCGGGCCCCTCCCTCACACCCTCTTTTTTAATTGTTCTAATTTTTCTTCTTCATCTCCTTGACGGGGGTTTGGAGGCCCGGGACCTTCAGCCCTCATCGCAAGAAGCCCCAAAACAGCATCAACGTCTGTACATTTGTGTTGTTCATGTTTCTCGCCTGCCAATCAACACCTTGCATCGTAGCTGGGGGCGTGGCCCTTGCAAGTGAACAAACAAACACAAGAAAACACAAGACATAGTGAATGATATACCGCAAGACTTTTGACACAGTCAGTCACGATAAAGGAAACAATGGTGATACACACTGGTACCTCCTGTCTGGTACCTATGCCCAAGACACCGCGCCCCAAAGACCTCAACAGCTTCAGGCCAGTGGCTCTCATGTCCTGATAAAGACACTGGAGTTGGTCCTGAACCACCTCCGCTCCACCGTGAGCTCAGCCATGGACCCGCTGCAGTTTGTATACGTCCTGACATCGGAGTGGAGGACGCCGTCATCTCCTGCTGCACCGCTCTCTCTCTCACCTGGAGAAGCCTGGCAGCTCTGTGAGGATCCTGTTCTTTCATCTCTCCAGCGCCTTCAACACCATCAGCTCCTGAGGGACAAGCTGGAGACGGCTCCTGAGGGACAAGCTGGAGACGGCTCCTGAGGGACAAGCTGGAGACGGCTGGTGTGGAGTACGACCTGCAGAGTGGATCCTGGACCACCTCACGGACCGACCCCAGTTTGTGAGAGCCCGGGAGTATGTGTCTGACACTCGGACCTGCAGTGTGGGGGCCCTGCAGTGTGGGGGCCTGCAGTGTGGGGACCCTGCAGTGTGGGGGACCTGCAGTGTGGGGGACCTGCAGTGTGGGGGCCCTGCAGTGTGGAGGACCTGCAGTGTGGGGGACCTGCAGTGTGGGGGCCCTGCAGTGTGAGGGCCCTGCAGTGTGGGGGCCCTGCAGTGTGGAGGACCTGCAGTGTGGGGGCCCTGCAGTGTGGAGGACCTGCAGTGTGGAGGACCTGCAGTGTGGGGGCCCTGCAGTGTGGGGGACCTGCAGTGTGGGGGCCCTGCAGTGTGGGGGCCCTGCAGTGTGGAGGACCTGCAGTGTGGAGGACCTGCAGTGTGGGGGCCCTGCAGTGTGGGGGCCCTGCAGTGTGAGGGACCTGCAGTGTGGGGGCCCTGCAGTGTGGGGGCCCTAAAGTGTGGGCATCTGCAGTGTGGGGGACCTGCAGTGTGGGGGCGCCCCAGGGCACTGTCCTCGCGCCCTCTCTCTTCACCCTCTACACTGCAGACCTCAGACATGGACAGTTGTGTCCTGCAGAAGTTCTCTGACCACTCTGCCATCATGGGACTCATCACAGACGACGATGTGGAGGACAGAGGACTGGAGCAGGACTTTGTGGAACCACCTCCTCATCAACGCGGAGAAGACCAAGGAGATGGTGGTGGACTTCCACAGAGGCCACGCCCCCCTCACCAGTGAACATCCAGGGACGGGACAGGCCACGCCCCCCTCACCAGTGAACATCCAGGGACAGGCCACGCCCCCCTCACCAGTGAACATCCAGGGACATTGAGTGAGTGACTCATACAAGGACCTGGTGTTCATCTGAACCACAAACTGGACTCATAACACAGACTGAACAGGAAGAGCCAGAGTCGGCTCCACCTCCTGAGGAGACTCAGGTCTTTTGGAGTGACAGGGCCGCTCCTGACAGGGCCGCTCCTGAAGACCTTCTCTGACTCTGTGGTGGCATCAGCTCCTGTAGGTGTGGCCTGCTGGAGCAGCAGCATCACAGAGAGGTCACAAAGCTCCGCCCTGTCATGATCAAGTGCAATACTGTGACATAATGTCAATCATCCTGGTGCAATATTTTCTGTGCATAAAACAGCTGTAAATAAGAGTGTTATTATTATTAAGATCATAGTTTATTTTCCAAATGATCAGTTTTTATCATTATGATTCTGTTCCTAATCTCTCTAATCTGTGTTGCAACAGTGGAATTTCCCCATTATGGGACAACTTATCTTATCTTATGTTTGAGCTGAGATGAAATCACCAACCCTCACGTCTGGAGGTAATATTAGAGGTAATATTTCTTCCAACTGAACCTGAGATTAGACGTGTCATATCGCTCTGTCCTCACTTCAATCACTCAAGTTGCGCACGTAGGCGATGTCATTAAAGTCATGCGAAAATAGAAAGTGAACATTAATAAATGCTGTTTGAATAAAAACGGTCTGGAGCCAGCAGGACAGCACCACCAGTCAGTAAATGAAAGTAGCCAATTTTGGGAGTGTAAGGGTCAGAGGTGAGAGGTCAGCAGACAGAGAGGGGCCGAGCTCTGCCGAGTCATCACATGCAGCCGGCCACGGTCCCACACTGCTGTGCATGAGTAACGGGCCCCCGCGTGACCCCAGCGCCACATAAACAAATACATGAATAAATCTGTAGCCCGGAACAGATAAATCCTCCCACACTTCAGCTCCTAATCAGGCTCAAAGCTCCAGCGGAAAAGGAAAGAGCAGTGCTGTCCAGTGTTTGTCCTCCTCACTCTCATGTGACCGACCTGGTCCTCAGCTGCTGCGCGTCCATGGACCTCACCATGACCTGGTCCTCAGCTGCTGCGCGTCCATGGACCTCACCATGACCTGGTCCTCAGCTGCTGCGCGTCCATGGACCTCACCATGACCTGGTCCTCAGCTGCTGCGCGTCCATGGACCTCACCATGACCTGGTCCTCAGCTGCTGCGCGTCCATGGGCCTCACCATGACCTGGTCCTCAGCTGCTGCGCGTCCATGGACCTCACCATGACCTGGTCCTCAGCTGCTGCGCGTCCATGGACCTCACCATGACCTGGTCCTCAGCTGCTGCGCGTCCATGGACCTCACCATGACCTGGTCCTCAGCTGCTGCGCGTCCATGGACCTCACCATGACCTGGTCCTCAGCTGCTGCGCGTCCATGGACCTCACCATGACCTGGTCCTCAGCTGCTGCGCGTCCATGGACCTCACCATGACCTGGTCCTCAGCTGCTGCGCGTCCATGGACCTCACCATGACCTGGTCCTCAGCTGCTGCGCGTCCATGGACCTCACCATGACCTGGTCCTCAGCTGCTGCGCGTCCATGGACCTCACCATGACCTGGTCCTCAGCTGCTGCGCGTCCATGGACCTCACCATGACCTGGTCCTCAGCTGCTGCGCGTCCATGGACCTCACCATGACCTGGTCCTCAGCTGCTGCGCGTCCATGGACCTCACCATGACCTGGTCCTCAGCTGCTGCGCGTCCATGGGCCTCACCATGACCTGGTCCTCAGCTGCTGCGCGTCCATGGACCTCACCATGACCTGGTCCTCAGCTGCTGCGCGTCCATGGACCTCACCATGACCTGGTCCTCAGCTGCTGCGCGTCCATGGACCTCACCATGACCTGGTCCTCAGCTGCTGCGCGTCCATGGACCTCACCATGACCTGGTCCTCAGCTGTTGCGCGTCCATGGACCTCACCATGACCTGGTCCTCAGCTGCTGCGCGTCCATGGACCTCACCATGACCTGGTCCTCAGCTGCTGCGCGTCCATGGACCTCACCATGACCTGGTCCTCAGCTGCTGCGCGTCCATGGACCTCACCATGACCTGGTCCTCAGCTGCTGCGCGTCCATGGACCTCACCATGACCTGGTCCTCAGCTGCTGCGCGTCCATGGACCTCACCATGACCTGGTCCTCAGCTGTTGCGCGTCCATGGGCCTCACCATGACCTGGTCCTCAGCTGCTGCGCGTCCATGGACCTCACCATGACCTGGTCCTCAGCTGCTGCGCGTCCATGGACCTCACCATGACCTGGTCCTCAGCTGCTGGGCGTCCATGGACCTCACCATGACCTGGTCCTCAGCTGCTGCGCGTCCATGGACCTCACCATGACCTGGTCCTCAGCTGCTGCGCGTCCATGGACCTCACCATGACCTGGTCCTCAGCTGCTGCGCGTCCATGGACCTCACCATGACCTGGTCCTCAGCTGCTGCGCGTCCATGGACCTCACCATGACCTGGTCCTCAGCTGCTGCGCGTCCATGGACCTCACCATGACCTGGTCCTCAGCTGCTGCGCGTCCATGGACCTCACCATGACCTGGTCCTCAGCTGCTGCGCGTCCATGGGCCTCACCATGACCTGGTCCTCAGCTGCTGCGCGTCCATGGACCTCACCATGACCTGGTCCTCAGCTGCTGCGCGTCCATGGACCTCACCATGACCTGGTCCTCAGCTGCTGCGCGTCCATGGACCTCACCATGACCTGGTCCTCAGCTGCTGCGCGTCCATGGACCTCACCATGACCTGGTCCTCAGCTGCTGCGCGTCCATGGGCCTCACCATGACCTGGTCCTCAGCTGCTGCGCGTCCATGGACCTCACCATGACCTGGTCCTCAGCTGCTGCGCGTCCATGGACCTCACCATGACCTGGTCCTCAGCTGCTGCGCGTCCATGGACCTCACCATGACTCTCACACCATGTGTTTCATCCATCTTTAGATACACTTTGGAGAGGTTTTTGTTTTTTCTTAGAAGGAGTTTGGTGAACTTAGATGAGAACTACAGACTGCTTCACACAGAAAGACCCATTGGGAAGACCCCATATGTCATGTGTAGGATGATGTCGGACATCCAAATGTCCACAGCTTCAGTCATGGAACTGGTATGAAAATATGTCCCAATACTGGACAGGTCAACACCAGAGCACTGTTCTGAGCACTGCCTGTCGTGTGTTCACTTGGCTGGAAGACAAGCCTTTAAACCTATAGTTGTCATAGTAGCAACAATGTTGGGCAATAACTCATTACACATTATTATTTGTTTTATACAAATTGAATTTCTACGTGTTCATTTTAAAGTTGATTCCAATCTGAGGTGAACCTGTCACTACCAGAGATGCATGTTGTATTTCCAAAACAAAGAAATTATTCTGAACAAAGTTATTTCATCTCCTGATTTTTTTATTTTGCTCTGTGCTCATGATGACTAAATAGAAAGTATCCAGAAAAAAATCTTCTTCTTAATTTTCAGATATTTTGGTGAAAGGTTTTTGGATTATATTTGGTCTTGTTTGGTTAAAATTACACTATTCTGTGTCATATTTTGAAACTCTTTTTTATTCTTGTAACTTTTGAGGGTTCTCATTCCAGCCATGGTTTTGTTTTAGTCTGTCCTTCAGATCATTTGGTTTTTGGCAATAATTTGACCTCTTAGAACAGAGGATGGTGGAGGAGTGGGTGGAGAGGTTGCACCATTGTTGTTTTCCTCTACATCATTTTCAACGCTGTTTGCCCTTGTGTGAAGAATGATGCCGTTTTTATACAGTCTATTAGGAAAAAAATGGTTTGTTTGATGTTCTAAATAATCAATGTGACCGACACATTGGTCCGTCGTGCAGTCGTTGTGTTTTCCAAGTCTTGGCTGCAATGGCCCGATTATCCAGTTTGTGACTCTTGTTGGCTCACAAATAGCAGAGCGCACAGACTTACATGTCTTTATAATATTGCCTCGCACAAGGCAGCCATCATATCTGGCTCCATTGCAGCTCTAGCTTCTTCAGCCTCGGATTCAATGGTATGTCCATTCTTCAATGTTGGTTTTACAAAGCGCCTTGGCTGAGCTTCGGATCTCACCAGATTTGACCACAGCCCTGGTCTGGAACATGAGTGGTCCAGATTTAAATATGGGCTGCAAAGTGACTTATAATTGTGTTTTCAAGTCCTCGTCGGCCGTTAGTTTCCAAGTCTTAATACATTCAGATACTATTGATAAAAAAATAAACTATTTTAGAAATGAATTACGCTCTTTTGCTGCGTCTGTGTTTTTGCCTTCACATAACCTGGAAATGTGTGGTCACAGCGGGACATTGTCCAGCAACACTGAGGATATTTACACTGAAGTGGACAGTGATAGTGTCCAAAATACAAGTGAATCCTCGTCAAGTGAGAGGATTTCAACAGCTGATGAACAGCATCCAGTTGAAGAACAGGTCCTGCAGCTGCTGCCTCATATATTTGAGCCTGATGCCTCATCAGACTATGAAAATAGAGCGGATGAGAAGGACGATGAGGAGATGAGAATGAGACGGCGACTGGACAGACAGACTTTCTGAATGGTGCGTGTTGAACTGGAATATTTCCCATGAAATTATATGAAATACAATGATGACCAGGTCCTCTTACTGTATAAGTTTGAAACTGCAAATTACTTGTCAAACTGACCTGAAAACGGGAGAAGAGAACGTGCTGGTGGCTCCATTCAATTTCATATCCATTCAACTTCCTGGTATAATTATTACAACCAGTGATATGCATAAAGTGAGCACTCTCGCACAAACTAGGCTCACAGATACATGGAGTTGAAAAGGTTACAATATTGCGTAATGTATGTACGGTAAATATTGTTTGCAGTATTATAATTTCACCCATAAAATATCAAAATATGGAATTGAAAGTACACAGAAAGTGAAAGGAATGTTATTAGTAGGAAATGCTAATGCTAGTAAAATAAAACAATTTCATTTTTTCTGCTTTTTCAGGTGCACTTGTTCACATTGCCAAGTCCTGCCTCTTGCTCGAGAAAAGGTTTGCTGCCAAAAGATCTCTAAGGTGCAGATCTGTGTGACAGATCATCCTCTTAATCCACGTCTTAATCCATGGTCCTTGCAGTGTGCTTGGAGGACGTGCTTATGATGGACCCTACAATCAAATGAAAGACCCTGTAATTCAAAGCTAAGAAACTTTGATGTCTTTGTGTGTGTGTGTATGTGTGTGTGTGTCTGTGTGTGTCTGTGTGTGTGTGTGTGTGTGTGTGTGTCTGTGTGTGTGTGTGTGTGTGTGTCTGTGTGTGTGTGTGTCTGTGTGTGTGTGTGTGTGTGTGTCTGTGTGTGTGTGTGTGTGTCTGTGTGTGTGTGTGTGTCTGTGTGTGTGTCTGTGTGTGTGTCTGTGTGTGTGTGTGTGTCTGTGTGTGTGTCTGTGTGAGTGTGTCTGTGTGTGTGTGTGTACGCACAGAGTCTAAAATAGTGATTCTCAAACTTGACTCCAATCTAAAATCCAGAAAAGGTTTGATGTTTTACTGAAGTAATAATAAATATAGCCGCAAGCGGCAATGATCGGCCCTCGCCACGCCGCCGCCACGCCGCAAGAGGAGGGGGCGCTAACGCGCCCCAATTGTCCTTTTATTACGCCTACTGCTGAATCTGTGACGCTGTCACATCTTCTCCCCTTTGTTTTACCATCAAAAAGACATTTTATTTTGAATTCTTGGCAAAATGTGCACAGACACCGTGACTCTTTGAATGAAAATGTGGATAACTTTTGATGGTACTGAAGATGAGTCTCACCAAATTTCAGGTTAATAGGGCTGACGCCCTGGGAGGAGTTTGTGAAAGTCTAAAGTGTAAACATGTTCTGGCGATTTCCCCATTGGAATAACATGAAAGGTTTTGGTCATCGTTACGGCAACGCCATAACAATTATGACATGGGTCTCATTGACTTTTTTGATGGGGATGCTAAAATTGAGTTGTGTGTCAAATTTCATATAATTTTGCAAAACTAAACATTTAACCTCCATATAAAATCTGTAGGGGGCGCTGTGGCGCCAAATGAATTTATTTCACTTCAAGTAGGTTTAGGGCAAAGAGTTTAACAACTGATTCTAATTTGACGCAATTCGACTTTATCTGCGCAAACGACAGAAATTTTAAATATGGGAGATTTCTGAAATTCTAGCTACAGTTTGCGGCTTCGCCGCACAGAGACCGTGAGAGGTATCAATGTAATTTGCATAACTTTTGATGTCCCACTCCTCAGTAGCATTTTCACCAAATTTCAGCTTTTTAGGGCCAACGCCCTGGGAGGAGTTCGTAAAAGTACGACGTTTGGAAAAACTCCGAAGTCATGTTTAGCCATTTTTGAAGCAATATGGCCGACATTTGGTTGGGCGGACGGCGTTGCCGTAATAATATTTTTTACTTCTCTTGTCACCATCTACCTCGGCGCCAAATTTCATGATTCTACGATCAGATTTTTTTTGGGTCATTTCCCATCTCTCAATGCATTTTTGGTACATTTGGGGGCGCTGACGCGCCAATTTTTTTTATTTTAGAAAAGGGAAATAGCCAGAAGTGGTGTGAACATTTTTGTGACTTTTCGTCAATGTTCACTGGGTGAAAAATAGGGGGGTTGGTCCCGAGAAGAAGAAGAAGAAGAAAGAATAATATTCCGATGCGAAAACAATGTTTCCCATTTTTCAAATATCATAAACTATACATTTTCGGAAAGCGCTCGCGCTTTCCTACCTCATGGTGTGGGTCCCTGGTCACTGACGGGTACTTTCGTTAATTTTGAGTGGGCTCCGCCCACTTTGTGTTTTTGGCCCTCTATACAGTAATAATGTTCAATTTTTGCATTACATGCTTATATGCACGGAACATGCAAGAGATGGGGAACGTATTCGTGAGCTACTTAGCGCAAATGAGTGCTTCGCGGTCGTCATCCCCATATCCCATATCCCCAATGTAAAGTGCTCGTTTAGTGCGCACTTTTGCACGGGCTTCGCCCGTTTAGAACGGTAATGTTCCATTTTCCTACTACTAATTAGTATGTACGGGGCGTGCATGAGTGAAGGAGTGCGTTAGTGAGTGTTTGGAAGTGGGCGAGCGCTTCGCGCTCGATTTCGTGCGCACTACGTGCGCACTTTCGCAGCCGTGCTTCGCACGGCCTTACGAGATTAATAGGCCTCTCGCCAGCTTGTGGCGCTCGGGCCTAATTATTAAAGGTTCATGTGCAACACTCATAATGTCAATTATCTATTTTATTTTAATAAGAGTTTTTTTGTTTTGTTCATAAGAGTTTTATTAAGAGTGTTTGAAACGTCCTATAATCTGTCCTGTCCTCCTGTTTCTACTGCAACAACCACATTAAAGGATTATCTTATCTTATCTTATCTCATCTCATCTTATCTCATCTTATCTTATCTTATCTTATTATCCTGGTGTAATATTTTCTGTCCATATAACAGCTGTAAAGAAGATTGTTATTTTTATTATGAGTGTAAGCTATTTATTTCTTTATTATTATTATACTTCTGGGCCTAATCTGTTTTGCAGCACTGGAATTTCCCCATTGTGTGACAAATAAAGGTTATTTTATCCTTTCTTATCTTAACACATGGAGATGGATTGTCATCATATTCCACATAAAACCTAACAACTTTTCCATGGAAACAAAGAGGCGTTTCCCGTTTTTAAATGCAATAAGAACAACCACAATTTTGAGTATGTTTTGTCATAAAAAGTTACATACTGGGGCTTTAATCTATTCTACCCAATATCTGAACTTTAAATTATGATGTAACAATAAAGGATTTGTGTCAGTTTAGTCCTCACAATGGGATGAACAACACGTGTTCACCACATTTAGACCATCATTAAAATGTAAACGTTAATTATGACGTCATGTCGCAGCGTGAACATCGCTGTCCAATCAGGTCACACTCATCTCAAGAACGTAAATGACTCGGCCAATCAGAGAGCCCTGTCCACAGGGGCAAACGTCCTTATTTGGGGTTAATTTCCTTACATGGGCACACAGTGGGTGGAGCGATGGGCGGGAAGATGGGCGGGGCTCTGGTTGCCCAGAGGCCGTGGTGTCAGCCTCACGGTCACTGTGCCAGTGCTGACCACTGTGAGCAGCAGTGACACGCATGGGGAGACGCCCCTCAGCGCGCTAAAGCCGACCCTGGACCCTGGACCCTGGACCCTGGACCCTGGACCCTGGACCCTGGACCCTGGACCCTGGACCCTGGACTCGCTCTGGACTTCACGGGAGATCTGCAGCAGAACTTTTCGATTTTCGATCATCTTTTTTGATCATTTTCGATGTGCGCGACTCGGATTTAGTGAAACTCTGAGTCGGACTCGGAGAACATGGCAATGGTGGTAAACCAGTGGCAAGAGAACATCCAGGATCCCACCGCGCAACTGCAGATATGCGGCCCGGAGTCCGTGGGGGGCCCGGGGACGCCCAGCGGGTCTACCCCAGGCACGGACGCTCTTTCCGGGGACAAAATTCCCAACGTAGACTGCATGGTGTGTGGAGACAAGTCCAGTGGGAAACATTACGGACAGTTCACGTGTGAGGGCTGCAAGAGCTTCTTCAAACGCTCTGTGCGCAGGAACCTGTCCTACACGTGCCGCGGGAACCGGGACTGTCCCATCGACCAGCACCACAGGAACCAGTGCCAGTACTGCCGCCTCAAGAAGTGCATCAAAGTGGGCATGAGAAGAGAAGGTAAGGGCCCCTCTGCGCTGACACACTCCGGAGTTTGGAGTCCGAGACGGTCAGACCCACGCGCATCTATTTCGGTTTGGCTCGGGCCTTGAGCTGTGTTCGTGTTATGACATTCTGTTTCAGATGTCACTTAGAACCAGGGCCCTGGTCGTGGAGCTGCGCCCAAGAGCGGCCCCTAAGCGCGCTTTGTGTTTCTGTCCAAGAAAGTCTGTCTTCGCGGGGCCCCACGTGCGCGCAGACGCAAACATTCACTTAAAACTTGTTGTAACCTAAGAAAGAACAATTTCGCCCTCACCCAAAAAGTCCCTACACTTGTGTGAATGTTTCAGTTGGAGATGTTAGAGCCGCTGCGTGCGTCAGGGCCCCGTGCGGGGCCCCGCGGGGCCGCTCGTAGGTGCGGCTGAGGTCAGGGATTAAAACGCACTAAATCCTCTCAACCCGGTTTGGGAAATGATCATTTAGTTTTGTGAGCCGCGGGGCTTGTCCCGGCAGAGTCTCTGTCCCGGGAGGTCACGCCTCACACGGGCTCGTAGTCCCCGAGGCGCGCGCTCACCGCGGGTCACACTCCTGAGGTCTCAACCCGGGCAAAGATTCAATCCATTTGAATGTTAATATTATGATTATTTATATTATTATTTATTCTTGTAGTTACTCGACGCTCTAAAGTTGTCCTCTGCATGGGAATGTGGCTTGTCTAAATGAGTAAGGGCCGGGACCACATGGTCGCCCTGCCCGGGGGTCGAGTGGTTAGAGCAGCAGCACACATGTCATTCATATTCTTTAAAGTGAGAGAAGCTGTTTCAGCTTTATCTCCTAAATATATGTTCCTCCTGATGTCCACGAGTATCAGTCCCTGTTATAGAGAAAGAGATGTCAGAGAGAAAAATATGTTTATGTTTTATTCATTCAGAAAAGGGACAGTGCATATTCAGGGACATATGATTTTAGCCACAAGCCTAAAACCTTTAATTGTATTAAATTGTGAGCATCTATGGCCACGGCCCTTATTTCTCATCATGTTTGAAACCCATTAGCTCACCTTCGATTTCTACCCATTTTGTTGTAAAAAAACAAAAACAAACATTAAAATAACACGAAAACCAAACTTATGTTACGGACAGAAGACATTACATATCTTAAAAAATTGGGCCATCATGGTGATGAATCAATTTATTTACTTTTTCTTAATAGATTCATTTAAATTCAAGAGATTGCTCAAAGTATCATAAATGTTCAGATGTTACACAGACGTAGCGGCTGAAGTCAAAAGCCTCTAGTTCAATGAGAAGAAGAATATCTCTCACAAACCTGAGCTCAGTTCAGTCTGTGCTTTTTCCATGATCTGTTCTTACCACATGGAAGCAGCAGATCAGAACATACAAACCAAACAAAGAGGTTTTTTTAATTTATGTTCAACTGTTTTTATTTTTTGAATGAAAGAACAAACACAGAGAAAGAGAAACACGACCAGAGAGAGAACAGACACAAATAAAAGCAGCAGATATACAACAAATAAATTAAAAAATAAACTCATCAGTCAATCAATCAATCAATCAATCCTGGAGAATCCTAAAAGAAAAACGTCCCCATTTGTCCAAAGTCTGTCAAATTGGTCCATTTTACAAATGTCCATTATAATGTCAGTCCAGTCCTTGGTCGTCGGTGTGTTTTGTGTCATTTCTTTGTTAGAGGCTTTTTCACTGCTGCAGGAGGGGGCGCCAGAGAGCTGCTGGTTGTATCCATGGCAGGAGTCCTGAGGCCCAAATACAGAGTCCTGAGGCCCAAATACAGAGTCCTGAGGCCCAAATACAGAGTCCTGAGGCCTGAGGCCCAAATACAGAGTCCTGAGGCCCAAATACAGAGTCCTGAGGCCTGAGGCCCAAAGACAGAGTCCTGAGGCCTGAGGCCCAAATACAGAGTCCTGAGGCCTGAGGCCCAAAGACAGAGTCCTGAGGCCCAAATACAGAGTCCTGAGGCCCAAATACAGAGTCCTGAGTCCTGAGGCCCAAATATAGAGTCCTGAGGCCTGAAGCCCAAAGACAGAGTCCTGAGGCCCAAATACAGAGTCCTGAGGCCCAAATACAGAGTCCTGAGTCCTGAGGCCCAAATACAGAGTCCTGAGGCCTGAAGCCCAAAGACAGAGTCCTGAGGCCCAAATACAGAGTCCTGAGGCCCAAAGACAGAGTCCTGAGGCCCAAATACAGAGTCCTGAGGCCCAAATACAGAGTCCTGAGGCCCAAAGACAGAGTCCTGAGGCCCAAAGACAGAGTCCTGAGTCCTGAGGCCCAAATACAGAGTCCTGAGGCCTGAGGCCCAAAGACAGAGTCCTGAGGCCCAAAGACAGAGTCCTGAGTCCTGAGGCCCAAATACAGAGTTCTGAGGCCCAAATACAGAGTCCTGAGGCCCAAACACAGAGTCCTGAGGCCCAAACACAGAGTCCTGAGGCCCAAATACAGAGTCCTGAGGCCCAAAAACAGAGTCCTGAGGCCCAAAGACAGAGTCCTGAGTCCTGAGGCCCAAATACAGAGTCCTGAGGCCCAAATACAGAGTCCTGAGGCCCAAATACAGAGTCCAGAGGCCCAAATACAGAGTTCTGAGGCCCAAATACAGAGTCCTGAGGCCCAAACACAGAGTCCTGAGGCCCAAACACAGAGTCCTGAGGCCCAAATACAGAGTCCTGAGGCCCAAATACAGAGTCCAGAGGCCCAAATACAGAGTCCTGAGGCCCAAACACAGAGTCCTGAGGCCCAAACACAGAGTCCTGAGGCCCAAAGACAGAGTCCTGAGGCCCAAAGACAGAGTCCTGAGTCCTGAGGCCCAAATACAGAGTCCTGAGGCCCAAATACAGAGTCCTGAGGCCCAAATACAGAGTCCAGAGGCCCAAATACAGAGTTCTGAGGCCCAAATACAGAGTCCTGAGGCCCAAACACAGAGTCCTGAGGCCCAAAGACAGAGTCCTGAGTCCTGAGGCCCAAATACAGAGTCCTGAGGCCCAAATACAGAGTCCTGAGGCCCAAATACAGAGTCCAGAGGCCCAAATACAGAGTTCTGAGGCCCAAATACAGAGTCCTGAGGCCCAAACACAGAGTCCTGAGGCCCAAACACAGAGTCCTGAGGCCCAAATACAGAGTCCTGAGGCCCAAATACAGAGACCAGAGGTCCAGTGAAATGGTGATGTCAAAAATTGTAGGGCTTTGTCTCAGTCTAAACTAGTGAAAAACAGGACAATCCCAAAACTCATGATATTGGTTTGTCTCCTGCTGCCACATCCTCTCCAACAGTCTTCATGTGTCATGTGACTGTCCAGACTCCTCATACATTTGTATCATTTTGCCCGAGCGCAACAAGCTGGCGAGAGGCTTTTTAGTTCCGTAAGGCCGTGCGAAGCACGGCTGCAAAAGTCGAGACTTCCAAACACTCCCAAACACACTCCTCCCTCCCACACCTTTAAAATGGTGACTCTCTACATTCTGGCTATTTCCCTTTTCTAAAATTAAAAAAATGTGCTCGTCAGCGCCCCCAAATGTACCAAAAATGCATTGAGAGATGGGAAATGACCCCAAAAAAATCTGATCGTAGAATCAAGAGGAGTAAAAATATTATTACGGCAACGCCGTCCGCCCAACCAAATGTCGGCCATATTGGTTCAAAAATGGCTAAACATGACTCTGGAGTTTTTCCAAACGTCGTACTTTTATGAACTCCTCCCCCTCAGGGCGTTGGCTCTAAAAAGCTGAAATTTGGTGAAAATGCTACTGAGGAGTGGGACATCAAAAGTTATTCAAATTACATTGATACCTCTCACGGTCTCTGAGCGGCGAAGCCACAAACTGTAGCTAGAATTTCAGAAATCTCCCAAAATCCCCTACAGATTTTATATGGAGGTTAAATGTTTAGTTTTGCGAAATTATATGAAATTTGACACAAAACTCAATTTTGGCCCCATCAAAAAAGTCAATGAGACTCATGTCATAATTGTTATGACTTTGCCGTAGGGATGACCCAAACCTCCCATGTTATTCCAATGGGGAAATTGCTGGAACATGTTTACACTTTATACTTTTAAAAACTCCTCCTCGGGCGTTTGCCCTATTAACCTGAAATTTGGTGAGACTCATCTTCAGGGGTAAAAGTTATACACATTTGTATTCAAAGAGTCACGGTGTCTACATTTTGCCAAGAATTCAAAATAAAATTGCTTTTTGATGGTAAAACAAAGGGTGGAAGATGTGACAGCGTCACAGATTCAGCAGTAGGTGAAATAAAAGGACAATTGGGGCGCGTTAGCCACGCCCCCCCCTATAGCGTGGCAGCGGCGGCGTGGCCAGGGCCGATCATTGCCGCTTGCGGCTATATTTTAGATATTATTCCTCTCAAAGTTCAGATTTATACGATTTAATGAACGTTTCAGTCAAAAGGCCATGATGATCTTCATTCTTTTTAATGTCTTGGTTATAATAACTTTATTTGTAAAAACCTATAAACGTCGTGTTTCCTTAAGTCACATGATTCTTTCAGCTCCTCGAAGTTCTTCAGATGATTCTTTACAATCTGGTCAAGACCTTTAGACCTTTTGTTGTCCAGACTTTAAATCTTGGGTCTGAGCTAAACAAACCAGTTTAAGATTTGAACGTCTTTGTTTAGTTTGGATGTTTTCACAGTTGTAATATTTTGAATCGGACACAGGTTTTATTCCATCATCAAACAGCCGGTTGGGGATGAGTCTGGAACAGAAAGAGAAATCTGGAAAAAAACATTCATCTTTGTAGTTTAAATCTTTCTAGTAATATAAAAGGAGTATCATTTTTCTCCAGAATTGTAAGGTCTCTATGAAGTACCACACCTAAATATCTATGACAGGGGGTGCAAACCTTTTCGAAACAACCCAACAAAGTCGAATTTGTCCAATTAAAGTGAATAATTTGAAGTTTTGCATTTGACAGTTTCGATGCCTAAGACTTGGAACATTAATATTAGGTTGGTATAACATTGGACCAATTTCTTGAAGAAAATGCATCACATGCAAATGGAAATTTCTGGTTTGCACAAATATAATAGAACATCATCTGTGTTACATGATTCTTTATGAATTGTAACACTCTGAATAGTTTTTGATTGTCTAATAAAATAAACTGGGTCAATGGTTCCAAATACAAAGCAAACAGGAGGAGAGACCAGGCACAGCCCTGTCTGACCCCTCTGCCCAGAGTCAGTGGATCTGTCACATGACCATTGATTTTAACTCTTGATGTTTGATCATCGTAAAGAGCCCCAATATTTCTTATAATTAAATCGTCAATTTGAAATGTGTTTATCACTTTAAATAAATAAGTCCAGACTTATTCTTCCATTTTTGTTTAGTTGCGTTTGTGTGTGTCTCATTGTGTGTAAAGAAGGTCTTATGTCGTCTTGTGTGTGTCTCATTGTGTGTAACGATGGTCTTTAGAGCTTTATACACTCTGAGGTGTGTCTTTAGAGCTTTATACACTCTGAGGTGTGTCTTTAGAGCTTTATACACTCTGAGGTGTGTCTTTAGAGCTTTATAACACTCTGAGGTGTGTCTTTAGAGCTTTATACCACTCTGAGGTGTGTCTTTAGAGCTTTATACACTCTGAGGTGTGTCTTTAGAGCTTTATACCACTCTGAGGTGTGTCTTTAGAGCTTTATAACACTCTGAGGTGTGTCTTTAGAGCTTTATAACACTCTGAGGTGTGTCTTTAGAGCTTTATACACTCTGAGGTGTGTCTTTAGAGCTTTATAACACTCTGAGGTGTGTCTTTAGAGCTTTATACCACTCTGAGGTGTGTCTTTAGAGCTTTATACACTCTGAGGTGTGTCTTTAGAGCTTTATACCACTCTGAGGTGTGTCTTTAGAGCTTTATACCACTCTGAGGTGTGTGCTTAGAGCTTTATACACTCTGAGGTGTGTCTTTAGAGCTTTATACCACTCTGAGGTGTGTCTTTAGAGCTTTATACACTCTGAGGTGTGTCTTTAGAGCTTTATACACTCTGAGGTGTGTCTTTAGAGCTTTATACACTTTGAGGTGTGTCTTTAGAGCTTTATACCACTCTGAGGTGTGTCTTTAGAGCTTTATACACTCTGAGGTGTGTCTTTAGAGCTTTATACCACTCTGAGGTGTGTCTTTAGAGCTTTATAACACTCTGAGATGTGTCTTTAGAGATTTATACACTCTGAGGTGTGTCTTTAGAGCTTTATACACTCTGAGGTGTGTGCTTAGAGCTTTATACACTCTGAGGTGTGTCTTTAGAGCTTTAAAGGCAAGGCAAGGCAAGTTTATTTGTAGAGCACATTTCATACACGAGGCAATTCAAAGTGCTTCACAGCAGGGGAAATGCATTCAAATCACAAAGAAATTACAGAAACAGAAATACAATAAAATTAACTAAATTAAAAATTATCAATCCAACTGATTTTCTAAACTAATAAAATCACAAACAAAAGAGAAGAGTGCAAAGAAAAAATCCTTTCAGTCATATGCGCAGCTAAACAAAACTGTTTTTAGCTTAGATTTGAACATTGTCAGAGTAGAACGTGTCTCACATCTTCAGGAAGAATGTTCCAGATTTTAGCTGCATAAAACTGAAACGCAGATTCCCCATGTTTTGTCCTGACTCTGGCACCAGCAGGAGGCCGGTCCATGTTTAGTCCTGACTCTGGGCACCAGCAGGAGGCCGGTCCATGTTTAGTCCTGACTCTGGGCACCAGCAGGAGGCCGGTCCCTGAGGTCCTCAGAGTCCGAGATGGTTCATATGACACTAACATATCCAAGATGTACTTTGGTGCTAGGCCATGGAGAGACTTGTACACAAGCAGAGCTGCTTTAAAGTCTCTTCTCTGAGCCACAGGGAGCCAGTGCAGAGACCTGAGAACAGGACTAATGTGCTCATACTTCCTGGTTCTAGTCAGGACCCGAGCAGCAGCGTTCTGGATGTACTGCAGCTGTTTTACAACTCGTTTGGAGAGACCAGTGAGCGGCCGTTACAGTCTAATCTACTGGAGACAAACGCATGGATAAGTCTCTCTAAATCTGGTTTTGACACTATATTTTTGATTTTGGCAATGTTTTTTAGATGGTAAAAAGCTGCTGATGTTATTGATTTGACGTGGCTATTAAAGTTCAAGTCTGAGTCCATTATTACCCCCAGATTTCTAATTTGGTTTGTAGGTTTTAGAGCGAGACTCCGGATGTGACCGCTAACACTTTCTCTATGTTTCTGTGGGCCAAAAACGATTATTTCAGTCTTGTCTGAGTTCAGCTGGAGAAAGTTGTTTTGCATCCACAAACTGATCTGTTGGATGCAGTGACAGAGTGAATCTACTGGTCCATAGTCACCTGCCGATAGTGAAACATAGATCTGAGTGTCGTCTGCATAATTGTGATAGGACACATTTTCACTGCGTATCAACTGACCTAACGGCAGCATGTAGAGGTTGAACAGAAGGGGACCCAGGACTGACCCTTGGGGCACTCCACAGGTCAGGGTCATGTGGTCTGAGACACAGCTACCAATTTCAACAAAGTACTTCCTGTCTTCCAGATAGGACCTTAACCAGTTTAGGGCAGTGCCAGTGATGCCCACCCAGTCCTCTAGTCTTGGTAAGAGAATCCCATGATCGACAGTGTCAAAAGCAGCACTCAGATCTAACAGAATTAAGACTGAGGCCTTGCCCGTGTCAGTGTTCAGGCGGATGTCATTTGTCACCTTGACAAGAGCAGTCTCAGTGCTGTGATGAGGTCTAAAACCTGACTGAAAAACATCAAATGAGTTGTTTATTAAGAGGAAATCTGTGAGCTGTTGGTAAACGACCTTTTCAAGGACTTTGGCCCAAAATGGCAGATTAGAGATGGGCCGGTAATGACTCAGTACTGCGGCATCAAGACTGCTCTTCTTTAGGAGAGGCTTTATGACCGCAGTTTTCAAAGACATTGGGAATGTTCCAGATTGAAGCGACATGTTAACTATGTGAGTGAATGGTACTAACAAACTGTTCAGCACAGACTTTAGAAATCTGGAGGCTCACACATCAAGGCAGCATGTAGATGAACTCAGACTGGTGATGATCTCATGGACAGTTTTGTCAGTTACTGGTGCAAAGTGAGTTAGCTCTAATTGTCTTGGTGGTTTTAGGGTAATTTTTTGCATTGTGGGATTTATAGCATTTTTAATGCCCTGAACTTTGTCATTAAAGAATAATGCAAACTCATTACACTTGGATGTGGAAATGAGTTCTAACGGCAGCTGAGCTGGAGGGTTTGTTAATCTGTTTACTGTGGCAAACAGGACACGCAAGTTGTTACTGCAGCTTCCAATTATTTCAGAAAAATATCTTTCCCTAGTTCTACATAAGATTAGGTTGTACATGTTCAGCTTTTCTTTGTAAATCTCTTTTTGAACCTGGAGCTTTGACTTGCGCCATTTCCGTTCGGCCCTGCGGCACTCCCTTTTCTGTGCCCTGACCGAATCATCATGTCTCCACGGCGCCTTCTGCTTATTTTTAACCATTTTAGCCTTTATAGGGGCGATGGTGTCCAGAACATTCAAAACACTAGATGTAACAGAGTTCAACAAATCATTTACATTAGAACATGAGACATTTTCAAAGTTTATCATTTCCATAAACAGTGCACCTGTGCCATCACTTATGTGTCTCCTCTGACAAACTGCAGGACCAACCGGAGGTTTGGGAGAAACAGAAAGGTCAAAGAAGACACAGAAATGATCAGACAGAGCAACATCGATCACATTAACATTTGAAATATTTACCCCCTTTGTAATTATGAGATCTAGAGTGTGTCCTTTGCTGTGGGTGGGGCCTCTCACATGCTGAGTAAGACTGAAGGTTTCAAGGACAGCATCAAGCTCTTTAGCGTTTCTGTCACAAATATTATCAACATGCACGTTGAAATCACCTGTAATGACCAAACCATCAAAGTCTGTGCATATGACTGAAAGCATCTCAGTAAAATCATCAATAAAACTTTGGCAGTGCTGGGGAGGCTTGTATAAAACAATGAAGAGAATGGATGGAGACCGTTTTAGCTCCATTTTAAAGGATACATACTCAAATGATGAAAACACCCCAAAAGACAACCTGCGGGTAATTATTTCATCTCTAAAGACAGCACAGACTCCACCCCCTTTTTTGTTTTCTCGTGTTTCAGATTCAAACTTAAAGTTGGGTGGAGCAGATTCTATCAGAACTACATTTCCTGTGTTTTTGTCAAGCCATGTTTCAGTTAAAAACATAAAATCAAGTTTATAAGAAGAAATAAAATTATTAATTAAGAGAGATTTGTTACATAAGGATCTGACATTTAGCACAGCAAGTTTCAGACTAGTTTCAGTGGGACTGGGCTTTATCTTTTCACAGGGAATATGAATCACATTTCTCAGATTGGGCCTGACTCGCATTTTGTTTTTCCATCTGTGTGATGATGTGACTACAGAAATAGCACTAGGGGGGGCTCTTTTTACATAGGGCCCCGGGTTGGTTTGATTTTTAATGTGACAATAAGTCCCGGCAACGCTGAGACCCAGTGCATCCTAGCTATGGGAGATACCAGGTAAAAGGCGAGGTTGGATGGGTGGTGGGGCTTTTGTAGCCAAGGAGAGTTTGGGACCAGGTGAGAGGCGAGGGGGGATGGGTGGTGGGGCTTTTGTTGGTGTAGTCGGCATAGCCCTTGCTATATTGGGCGTGAGTGGAGCCATCTTAATGCCTGATTTGATCAGACTTTCAAAATGGCTGGGAAGGCCCATGGGTGAGAGTGGAGATGAGAAGGAGAATGATGAATCTTTAGTGGGAGTAGATGTTGCAGGGGGAACCCAGGGCTGGTGTGAAGGCAGGGGCGATGACAGGGATGTTGTTGGGCTTGTCACAGATGGGTCTAAGGCCTTTGAAGATTGTTCCTTAGCTGGAGGCGGTGGAGGTGAATGTGGAGCAGCTGGAGCTGAATCCTTTGCTGGTGGTGGTGGAGCAGCTGCTGATGAATCCTTTGGTGGAGGCTGAGGTTGTGGTGCTTTTGATGTTGAAACATTGGCTCGGTCTCTGGCTGAGGGAGCAGGAATTCTTCTCTCATTCCTCTCTTCTCTAACTATCTGCTCAGGAAGGACCCTGTCCAGGCCCAGTCCAATGCCTCAGAGCGTGGAGCAGGTTCTCTGTCCACCTCTGCATAGGTGGGGGTCATTTCTCTTAAACAGGTCCTCTCGTTTCCAGAATAGATAGAAGTTCTCAATGTAGTGTAGTCCTCTCGGGGCACACTCTTTGGACAGCCATGTGTTCAGCTGAAGAAGCCGGCTAAACTTCTTTATCCTCCTGTCGATGTTTGGAAGAGGTCCACTTATGAATGTTTTGATTTCCATTTTATCAAGCACGTCAAATAACTTCAAGAAGTCTTTTTTCAAAACTTCAGTCTGTTCCCGCCGCATGTCCACTGCACCCACGTGCACAATCAGCTGTTTAGCTCCTCCATGCTTAGCCATAATATTTGGAAGGAGCGACGTTATCTCAGAAACAGTGGCGCTTGGAAAGGAATGTGTGTTTATCTTTTCATGCGTCACGTGACTTATCGCGCCGTCCCCAACTAAAACAATCTTGACCTTGGCTCCTGGCACAGATCCTCCTCGCTGTATTTTGGCCACGTCATCTTTCCTTTTTTCATTTAATTCCATCTCTGAAAGTGGTAAAAATCTGTTGGTGAGCTGTATTTTAGGTGACTTCACGTTATCTTTGTATCGTTTAGGCTTTGCTCCAAGTTTGTTCCAAGAAACAGCCTGGTCTTTCTGGTTTTTAGACAGTTTTGGAAACGACACAGAGTCACTGCGGTTTAGGTTGAAAGTAGCAGTTTTTTCTTGTAAAAAGTGTGCTCTTCTTACCGTCGGTTGACACAGGAATGGTATCGTGAAGAACTTTTTCAGATTCCAAAACAAATATCCGTGTTTTCAGCTCATTAATTTCTTGTTGATATTTCCGACAGCGTTCACAGTCTTTCTCACTTCATGTCGCTGGCGTCAGATATGTTGTTAAAACTGGAAAAATTTTCTTAAAATCCTTGGTTTACTTGAAAAAGTCTAAAGCAAAAATGTTTGGAAGACAAAAACTGATTAAAAAGCAAAATAAATAGGGAAAGCAGCGATAGCAAGCGGAGCGAGCAAAAAAGCGTGTGCACTCTTCGGAAGCAGGTTACACACTCTGAGGTGTGTCTTTAGAGCTTTATACCGCTCTGAGGTGTGTCTTTAGAGCTTTATACACTCTGAGGTGTGTCTTTAGAGATTTATACCACTCTGAGGTGTGTCTTTAGAGCTTTATACCACTCTGAGGTGTGTCTTTAGAGCTTTATACACTCTGAGGTGTGTCTTTAGAGCTTTATACCACTCTGAGGTGTGTCTTTAGAGCTTTATACCACTCTGAGGTGTGTGCTTAGAGCTTTATACCACTCTGAGATGTGTCTTTGGAGCTTTATACCACTCTGAGGTGTGTCTTTAGAACTTTTTTACACTCTGAGGTGTGTCTTTAGAGCTTTATAACACTCTGAGGTGTGTCTTTAGAGCTTTATACCACTCTGAGGTGTGTGCTTAGAGCTTTATACACTCTGAGGTGTGTCTTTAGAGCTTTATACCACTCTGAGGTGTGTCTTTAGAGCTTTATACCACTCTGAGGTGTGTCTTTAGAGCTTTATACACTCTGAGGTGTGTCTTTAGAGCTTTATACCACTCTGAGGTGTGTCTTTAGAGCTTTATACCACTCTGAGGTGTGTGCTTAGAGCTTTATACACTCTGAGGTGTGTCTTTAGAGCTTTATAACACTCTGAGGTGTGTCTTTAGAGCTTTATACCACTCTGAGATTTGTCTTTAGAGCTTTATACACTCTGAGGTGTGTCTTTAGAGCTTTATACCACTCTGAGGTGTGTGCTTAGAGCTTTATACACTCTGAGATGTATCTTTGGAGCTTTATACACTCTGAGGTGTGTCTTTAGAGCTTTATAACACTCTGAGGTGTGTCTTTAGAGCTTTATAACACTCTGAGGTGTGTCTTTAGAGCTTTATACCACTCTGAGGTGTGTCTAGAGCTTTATACCACTCTGAGATGTGTCTTTAGAGCTTTATACCGCTCTGAGGTGTGTCTTTAGAGCTTTATACCACTCTAAGGTGTGTCTTTAGAGCTTTATACCGCTCTGAGATGTGTCTTTAGCGCTTTATACCACTCTGAGATGTGTCTTTAGAGCTTTATACCGCTCTGAGGTGTGTCTTTAGAGCTTTATACCACTCTGAGGTGTGTCTTTAGAGCTTTATAACACTCTGAGGTGTGTCTTTAGAGCTTTATAACACTCTGAGGTTTGTCTTTAGAGCTTTATACACTCTGAGGTGTGTCTTTAGAGCTTTATACCACTCTGAGGTGTGTCTTTAGAGCTTTATAACACTCTGAGGTTTGTCTTTAGAGCTTTATACACTATGAGGTGTGTCTTTAGAGCTTTATAACACTCTGAGGTTTGTCTTTAGAGCTTTATACACTCTGAGGTGTGTATTTAGAGCTTTATACCACTCTGAGGTGTGTGCTTAGAGCTTTATACACTCTGAGGTGTGTCTTTAGAGCTTTATACCACTCTGAGGTGTGTCTTTAGAGCTTTATACCGCTCTGAGGTGTGTGCTTAGAGCTTTATACACTCTGAGGCGTGTCTTTAGAGCTTTATAACACTCTGAGGTGTGTCTTTAGAGCTTTATACCACTCTGAGGTGTGTCTTTAGAGCTTTATAACACTCTGAGGTGTGTCTTTAGAGCTTTATAACACTCTGAGATGTGTCTTTAGAGCTTTACACCACTCTGAGGTGTGTGCTTAGAGCTTTATACCACTCTGAGATGTGTGCTTAGAGCTTTATACACTCTGAGGTGTGTCTTTAGAGCTTTATACACTCTGAGGTGTGTCTTTAAAGCTTTATAACACTCTGAGGTGTGTCTTTAGAGCTTTATACCGCTCTGAGATGTGTCTTTAGAGCTTTATAACACTCTGAGGTGTGTCTTTAGAGCTTTATAACACTCTGAGGTGTGTCTTTAGAGCTTTATACACTCTGAGGTGTGTCTTTAGAGCTTTATACCGCTCTGAGATGTGTCTTTAGAGCTTTATAACACTCTGAGGTGTGTCTTTAGAGCTTTATAACACTCTGAGGTGTGTCTTTAGAGCTTTATACACTCTGAGGTGTGTCTTTAGAGCTTTATACCACTCTGAGGTGTGTCTTTAGAGCTTTATACCACTCTGAGGTGAAGCCATCGCTTCTGGAGATTTATTGTATTTTAAAAACTGTTTTCTCAGCTCTAAATTTTTTATGTTCTTCTGACATAACAGACAAATTGAAGGTCCAGAAAGGAATTTATATCGTCTTCTTTTTCATCATCTTCTTTATCATTAAAAAATAAAATAAAAATGATATTGTAAGTTTCCAGGATGTTAGTTTATAGAACGTTGATTCACTCTCATTATATCGTTGTATTTCCTCTGAAGTCTGTTCTCTTCTTGCATTCACGATATTCCCTTTTGGCAGCGGTTTCCTCCAAATATGTCATTTTTCTTGCAGATGTTTTACCGTTTTCTCCGTTTCTTTTTCCCGGAGTCTATGTCTATAATCTGTCCTCTCAAAACTGCTTTGGAAGCGTCCCAAAGGAGACGGAGACATTTCTCAAGAGTCATGTTCCTCCAGATAAGTCTTAATGTTGTTGGACATGAAGCAGCTGCATTGAACCTCCAACTGTGATTTTACATCTTTCCTCCAAATCTACAGAAATGTAGAGCATGATCAATCAGGACTTTTGTGTCTAAATCTGCTTCAGAGATTTTAGATCTGTCTTTATTGAGGTCAAAAAGTAATCTTTTCTGGAATAGATTGTATGTGAGTTAGAAAAATGAGTATACTGACATGTTCTAGGGTTCATCTTCTTCCAGATGTCAATCAATCCTAGAACTTCTTATTTCTTGTTCCTCCAGAGCCTCTTGAGCTCCACACGTCTAATGTAAGATTCCAATCACCACAGATCAGGGTTTCCTCAGAGTGGTTCAGGGTCAGGGTCAGAGGTCAGGGTCAGGGTCAGGGTCAGAGGTCAGGGTCAGAGGTCAGCGTTCCCTCAGAGTGGTTCACAATCAGCTCCATAATCTCTGTATAGAAGGTGATATCGCCCCCTGGTGGAGCAGACACATTTAAATGAGTGAAAACCTTTACATTAACATTCCCTTTAACCAGTTCATATCTGCCTCTTTATCCTTACATTCAACACTGTTCAAAACTCTTCAGTTTGAGACCAACATAGTAACTGTCCTTCTATGTTTATCTCTGTATGATGAATAATAGGATTTTTATAACAGAATGTTGTTAGTTTTCTTTCAGTGTCATTAAAATGGGTCTTTTGTTTCTCTTATTGTCAATGTTTTGTTGGTTTGATGTGGTTCAGTGGCGTTCACATTGAAGGATGCGACTTGTAACACTTCTGATGCCAGAAGATCTTTACCATTGAAAACTCTATTTTTAATCTCTAGTCAAAAACAACAAACACACAAGAACCATAAGAACTCAGGGCAACTGAAAAGGTAAAAAACCAAACAAAAGGGTTCATGCTGGAAACAGGCATCAAAAACAAAACCCGATCAAAAAAGATCATAAAAGGGAGAGAAGTCCAATCCTAATGAAGGACCCAAAAACTCCCCATTCGCTCCTGACACCAATCCTCAGAAGGAACTGGATAAGATCTCTGACTCACCTCGCCCCCTGCTGGACTCTGTATATACTTTCAATCTCCCACATTTGACACATCGATGAGTCGATGTATTTAGTCACACAGTTTATGTACAAAAACAGACGCCAACATGGAGCATAAAGACTGATGTTAATAACAAAACAAATCTGGTAATAAGTCTCTTCAAATTAACAGAAATGTATTACTATGTACCCACAACCCGAACTCACATGCACCACGCTGGTGGCTCCATCCTTTGTACTGTTCGGTCCTCTGTGTTTAGCATCTTCCTTAGGAGCACCTCTACTTCTCCTGGTGTTCTGAGGAGCACCTCTGCTTCTCCAGGTGTTCTGAGGAGCACCTCTGCTTCTCGCGGTGTTCTGAGGAGCACCTCTGCTTCTCCCGGTGTTCTGAGGAGCACCTCTGCTTCTCCTGGTGTTCTGAGGAGCACCTCTGCTTCTCCCGGTGTTCTGAGGAGCACCTCTGCTTCTCCCGGTGTTCTGAGAAGCACCTCTGCTTCTCCCGGTGTTCTGAGGAGCACCTCTGTTTCTCCCGGTGTTCTGAGGAGCACCTCTGCTTCTCCCGGTGTTCTGAGGAGCACCTCTGCTTCTCCCGGTGTTCTGAGGAGCACCTCTGCTTCTCCCGGTGTTCTGAGGAGCACCTCTGCTTCTCCCGGTGTTCTGAGGAGCACCTCTGCTTCTCCCGGTGTTCTGAGGAGCACCTCTGCTTCTCCTGGTGTTCTGAGGAGCACCTCTGCTTCTCCCGGTGTTCTGAGGAGCACCTCGCTCCTCCTGGTGTTCTGAGCACATGTTTTTTATCTTCAGAAGTCATAGAAGAGTTGCGGGGAAAGAGAACTCATCTCTCAGTTTTCTCCTCCTGAGCTCTTCACAGATGTAGTGGAACTTTTGTCGTTGTTGATGAACCTCGTATGAAATATCTGGAGCACAGAAGACACGCTTGCCTTTGTATTGGAGGTCTCCTTTAACCCTGGAGGTCTCCTTTAACCCTGGAGGTCTCCTTTAACCCCGGAGGTCTCCTTTAACCCCGGAGGTCTCCTTTAACCCTGGAGGTCTCCTTTAACCCTGGAGGTCTCCTTTAACCCTGGAGTTCTCCTTTAACCCTGGAGGTCTTCTTTAACACTGGAGTTCTCCTTTAACCCTGGAGGTCTCCTCTAACCCCGGAGGTCTCCTTTAACCCTGGAGGTCTCCTTTAACCTTGGAGTTCTCCTTTAACCCTGGAGGTCTCCTTTAACCCCGGAGGTCTCCTTTAACCCCGGAGGTCTCCTTTAACCCTGGAGGTCTCCTTTAACACTGGAGGTCTCCTTTAACACTGGAGGTCTCCTTTAACCCTGGAGTTCTCCTTTATCCCTGGAGTTCTCCTTTAACCCTGGAGGTCTCCTTTAACCCTGGAGGTCTCCTTTAACCCTGGAGGTCTCCTTTAACCCTGGAGTTCTTCTTTAACCCTGGAGTTCTCCTTTATCCCTGGAGTTCTCCTTTATCCCTGGAGTTCTCCTTTAACTCTGGAGGTCTCCTTCAACCCTGGAGTTCTTCTTTAACCCTGGAGTTCTCCTTTAACCCTGGAGTTCTTCTTTAACCCTGGAGTTCTCCTTTATCCCTGGAGGTCTCCTTTAACCCTTGCAGCCTTCAAGACACGTTCCTTCACACGATCGTTAATAAAACTCATTTTCAGGCCTCGTGGTTTATCAGCTGCTGGTCTTGGTTGCCCAGGCGATGTGCTCTTTCTATTGTGAAGGGACTTCAACTCCTGAGCCATCAAGGAGCTTTGGGAGGATCTTCTCCAAAAATCATCCTGTTTCTTCTCCTTCTTCTCCTTCTTCTTCTTCTACGCCCACAAGCCTCAGGTCAGGACGACGTGATCTGGACTCCAAATCCAGGATCTTATTTTCATGTTGTTGTTCTCTGACTCCAGCGTGGTCACTCTGGCCCACAGCGCCTCCATCTTGCCCACAGCGCCTCCATCTGGCCCACAGCGCCTCCATCTGGGCCTCAGCGCCTCCATCTTGCCCACAGCGCCTCCATCTGGCCCACAGCGCCTCCATCTTGCCCACAGCGCCTCCATCTGGACCACAGCGCCTCCATCTGGCCCACAGCGCCTCCATCTGGCCCACAGCGCCTCCATCTTGCCCACAGCGCCTCCATCTTGCCCACAGCGCCTCCATCTGGCCCACAGCGCCTCCATCTGGCCCACAGCGCCTCCATCTGGCCCACAGCGCCTCCATCTGGCCCACAGCGCCTCCATCTTGCCCACAGCGCCTCCATCTTGCCCACAGCGCCTCCATCTGGCCCACAGCGCCTTCATCTGGCCCACAGCGCCTCCATCTTGCCCACAGTGCCTCCATCTTGCCCACAGCGCTTCCATCTGGGCCACAGCGCCTCCATCTGGCCCACAGCGCCTCCATCTTGCCCACAGCGCCTCCATCTGGCCCACAGCGCCTCCATCTGGGCCTCAGCGCCTCCATCTTGCCCACAGCACCTCCATCTGGCCCACAGCGCCTCCATCTGGGCCTCAGCGCCTCCATCTTGCCCACAGCGCCTCCATCTTGCCCACAGCGCCTCCATCTGGCCCACAGCTCCTCCATCTGGCCCACAGCGCCTCCATCTGGCCCACAGCGCCTCCATCTGGCCCACAGCGCCTCCATCTTGCCCACAGCGCCTCCATCTTGCCCACAGCGCCTCCATCTGGCCCACAGCGCCTTCATCTGGCCCACAGCGCCTCCATCTTGCCCACAGTGCCTCCATCTTGCCCACAGCGCTTCCATCTGGGCCACAGCGCCTCCATCTGGCCCACAGCGCCTCCATCTTGCCCACAGCGCCTCCATCTGGCCCACAGCGCCTCCATCTGGGCCTCAGCGCCTCCATCTTGCCCACAGCACCTCCATCTGGCCCACAGCGCCTCCATCTGGCCCACAGCGCCTCCATCTGGCCCACAGCGCCTCCATCTGGCCCACAGCGCCTCCATCTTGCCCACAGCGCCTCCATCTTGCCCACAGCGCCTCCATCTGGCCCACAGCGCCTTCATCTGGCCCACAGCGCCTCCATCTTGCCCACAGTGCCTCCATCTTGCCCACAGCGCTTCCATCTGGGCCACAGCGCCTCCATCTGGCCCACAGCGCCTCCATCTTGCCCACAGCGCCTCCATCTGGCCCACAGCGCCTCCATCTGGGCCTCAGCGCCTCCATCTTGCCCACAGCACCTCCATCTGGCCCACAGCGCCTCCATCTGGGCCTCAGCGCCTCCATCTTGCCCACAGCACCTCCATCTTGCCCACAGCGCCTCCATCTTGCCCACAGCGCCTCCATCTGGGCCACAGCGCCTCCATCTGGCCCACAGCGCCTCCATCTGGCCCACAGCGCCTCCATCTTGCCCACAGCGCCTCCATTTTGCCCACAGCGCCTCCATCTGGCCCACAGCGCCTCCATCTGGCCCACAGCGCCTCCATCTTGCCCACAGCGCCTCCATCTGGGCCACAGCGCCTCCATCTGGCCCACAGCGCCTCCATCTTGCCCACAGCGCCTTCATCTGGGCCACAGCGCCTCCATCTGGCCCACAGCGCCTCCATCTGGGCCTCAGCGCCTCCATCTGGCCCACAGCGCCTCCATCTTGCCCACAGCGCCTCCATCTGGCCCACAGCGCCTTCATCTGGCCCACAGCGCCTCCATCTTGCCCACAGCGCTTCCATCTGGGCCACAGCGCCTCCATCTGGCCCACAGCGCTTCCATCTGGGCCACAGCGCCTCCATCTGGCCCACAGCGCCTCCATCTTGCCCACAGCGCCTCCATCTGGCTCACCCTCAGCTGATGGTGTCCCCCCTTTCTGACAGTGCCCCCCCCGATCCTCACGAGGACTCATACAGTTAAGTCAGTTTCAAATATGCATCTAAATATGAGATTAAATCTCTTCCATGTCATTTATCTTTAAAAAAAAAGTTTCAAGATAACAACTCCCCTGCTTTTGTCCACGTGGTTCAGTCCGTCTGCTGCTTTTGTCCACGTGGTTCAGTCCGTCTGCTGCTTTTGTCCACGTGGTTCAGTCCGTCTGCTGCTCTTGTCCACGTGGTTCAGTCCGTCTGCTGCTTTTGTCCACGTGGTTCAGTCCGTCTGCTGCTCTTGTCCACGTGGTTCAGTCCGTCTGCTGCTCTTGTCCACGTGGTTCAGTCCGTCTGCTGCTTTTGTCCACGTGGTTCAGTCCGTCTGCTGCTTTTGTCCACGTGGTTCAGTCCGTCTGCTGCTTTTGTCCACGTGGTACAGTCCGTCTGCTGCTTTTGTCCACGTGGTTCAGTCCGTCTGCTGCTTTTGTCCACGTGGTTCAGTCCGTCTGCTGCTTTTGTCCACGTGGTTCAGTCCGTCTGCTGCTTTTGTCCACGTGGTTCAGTCCGTCTGCTGCTCTTGTCCACGTGGTTCAGTCCGTCTGCTGCTTTTGTCCACGTGGTTCAGTCCGTCTGCTGCTTTTGTCCACGTGGTTCAGTCCGTCTGCTGCTTTTGTCCACGTGGTTCAGTCCGTCTGCTGCTTTTGTCCATGTGGTTCAGTCCGTCTGCTGCTTTTGTCCACGTGGTTCAGTCCGTCTGCTGCTTTTGTCCACGTGGTTCAGTCCGTCTGCTGCTCTTGTCCACGTGGTTCAGTCCGTCTGCTGCTCTTGTCCACGTGGTTCAGTCCGTCTGCTGCTTTTGTCCACGTGGTTCAGTCCGTCTGCTGCTTTTGTCCACGTGGTTCAGTCCGTCTGCTGCTCTTGTCCACGTGGTTCAGTCCGTCTGCTGCTTTTGTCCACGTGGTTCAGTCCGTCTGCTGCTCTTGTCCACGTGGTTCAGTCCGTCTGCTGCTCTTGTCCACGTGGTTCAGTCCGTCTGCTGCTTTTGTCCACGTGGTTCAGTCCGTCTGCTGCTTTTGTCCACGTGGTTCAGTCCGTCTGCTGCTTTTGTCCACGTGGTACAGTCCGTCTGCTGCTTTTGTCCACGTGGTTCAGTCCGTCTGCTGCTTTTGTCCACGTGGTTCAGTCCGTCTGCTGCTTTTGTCCACGTGGTTCAGTCCGTCTGCTGCTCTTGTCCACGTGGTTCAGTCCGTCTGCTGCTCTTGTCCACGTGGTTCAGTCCGTCTGCTGCTTTTGTCCACGTGGTTCAGTCCGTCTGCTGCTTTTGTCCACGTGGTTCAGTCCGTCTGCTGCTTTTGTCCACGTGGTTCAGTCCGTCTGCTGCTTTTGTCCACGTGGTTCAGTCCGTCTGCTGCTTTTGTCCACGTGGTTCAGTCCGTCTGCTGCTCTTGTCCACGTGGTTCAGTCCGTCTGCTGCTTTTGTCCACGTGGTTCAGTCCGTCTGCTGCTCTTGTCCACGTGGTTCAGTCCGTCTGCTGCTCTTGTCCACGTGGTTCAGTCCGTCTGCTGCTTTTGTCCACGTGGTTCAGTCCGTCTGCTGCTCTTGTCCACGTGGTTCAGTCCGTCTGCTGCTCTTGTCCACGTGGTTCAGTCCGTCTGCTGCTTTTGTCCACGTGGTTCAGTCCGTCTGCTGCTTTTGTCCACGTGGTTCAGTCCGTCTGCTGCTTTTGTCCACGTGGTTCAGTCCGTCTGCGCCGTTCTTTGCTCAAACTGACCCGTCCACTATGGACTCATTCTGACGGCTCTGCGTTTGAAACTGTTTTTACACCAGACGAGATTAAACGGGTCTTTAGCTGTTTATCACCGGCAAAATAAGAGAGAGAGCCCGGCCCAGCCTGGCCCGGCCCAGCCCGACCCGGCCCGGCCCACACTCCAGCCTTAACTTTTTTCAGATCTGCCCCTCTTTAGTGCTTTCTCCTGTAGACCTGCACAACTTTTACTCTCCTCTTTCTCCACAGTTACTTGTCTGAGCGCTTCTTTTTCTCTGGGCTTGGTAAGGTTTAGAATCAAACTGAAAAAACAGGCACACAGGCGATCAGGACCACTGGGATGTCACTCAGCCTTGTTCTGCTGGTGTCAAGCTAAAAAGGCTTTTATTTGATGTTAATCGGCCTCATATTCTCAGAGAAACATGCAAAAGAATGAATAGAAGAGCAAACTGAGGCCAGCGTGGCGACACGTGTGTGCAGGGCTGCAGCGATCCATCATTTTAGTCATCGGGTAATCGGTCCATTCTTTTCTTCGATTAATCGAGTAATCGCTTACATTTTTTGTGCATTAGTAACAATTTAAAAAGCATATTAAATCACTTTTTATCAAACGTTATAGTTTATAGTATTAAACAAATAACAAATAATGAGTTTCTGCTTAAAATAACATTTTATTCTGAAGTTTGTCCCCAAACAGCAACATTTCACTTCAGTCCAAACTCTTCTGTTTGTACATCGCGGTCCATGGAACAGAGAGAGCGGCATATTTGAAACAAGTAAGACTGGGAAGCAGAGTTTGTTGTGTAAAAGAAGACAGAACACGCAAGTCTAAAACAGAAAGTCTGCTATGACAGAGCAAAGACTCTTTGAGTTACAGCTCAAATCCTCGTGCTCATTCACACTAATCACACTGGTGAGTTTAAAACACGCCGCTCTCTCCGGCGGAGCTTTAGCTCCTGCAGCACAAAGCTCTGTGTGAAGTGTCACAAGTCGTTCCATGTGCGCCGCAGATTCATGCGGTTTTAATTCAATATATATAAATTAAACAAATCATCCAGGCAATAAAACAATAATCTTTTTTGTAATCAAATTACTCTATTTACTCGAGTAACCGTTGCAGCCCCACGTGGAAGCGCCACGAAGTCAAGACAAAGGTTATACATTTACCTCCAACATAAAACATAAGTTTAACAGTCCTGAGTGTGTCCCGGAGTCTCTCCACAGGAAGGAGACAAAAGAGGTGAAGATGTGAAGGGCCAGGGGCTGTGCAGCCAAACTCAGGTCCTGGGGGTAACGGGGTGATGGGGGAATGGGGGGATGGGGTGATGGGTTGATGGGGTGATGGGGTGATGGGGGAATGGGGGGATGGGGTGATGGGGGGATGGAGGGATGGGGGATTGGGGTGATGGGGGGATGAGGTGATGGGGTGATGGGGTGATGGGGTGATGGGGGGATGGGTTGATGGGGGGATGGGGTGATGGGGTGATGGGGGGATGGGGTGATGGGGTGATGGGTTGATGGGGGGATGGGGTGATGGGGTGATGGGGGGATGGGGGATGGGGTGATGGGGGGATGGGGGATGGGTTGATAGGGGGATGGGGGGATGGGTTGATGGGGGGATGGGGTGATGGGTTGATGGGGGGATGGGGGATTGGGGTGATGGGGGGATGGGGTGATGGGTTGATAGGGGGATGGGGTGATGGGGGGATGGGGTGATGGGGGGATGGGTTGATAGGGGGATGGGGTGATGGGGGGATGGGGTGATTGGGGATGGGTTGATGGGGGGATGGGGTGATGGGGGGAAGGGGGGATGGGGGATTGGGGGGATGGGGTGATGGGGGGATGGGGTGATGGGGGGATGGGTTGATAGGGGGATGGGGTGATGGGGGATGGGGTGATGGGTTGATGGGGGGATGGGTTGATAGGGGGCTGGGGTGATGGGGGATGGGGTGATGGGGAGATGGGTTGATAGGGGGATGGGGTGATGGGTTGATGGGGGGATGGGGGGATGGGTTGATGGGGGGATGGGGGGATGGGGTGATGGGGGGATGGGTTAATAGGGGGGTGGGGTGATGGGGGATGGGGTGATGGGGGGATGGGGTGATGGGGGGATGGGGGGATGGGTTGATAGGGGGATGGGGGGATGGGGGGATGGGGTGATGGGGGGATGGGTTGATGGGGGGATGGGTTGATAGGGGGCTGGGGTGATGGGGGGATGGGGTGATGGGGAGATGGGTTGATAGGGGGATGGGGTGATGGGGGGATGGGGGGATGGGTGGATGGGTTGATGGGGGGATGGGTTGATGGGGTGATGGGGGGATGGGTTGATGGGGGGATGGGGTGATGGGTTGATGGGGGGATGGGGTGATGGGTTGATGGGGGATGGGGTGATGGGGGATGGGGGGATGGGGTGATGGGTTGATGGGGGATGGGGTGATGGGGGTATGGGTTGATGGGGGATGGGGTGATGGGGGGATGGGGTGACAGGGGGACGGGGTGACGGGGGGACGGGGTGACGGGGGGACGGGGTGATGGGGGGACGGGGGGATGGGGTGATGGGTTGATGGGGGGATGGGGGGATGGGTTGATGGGGGGATGGGGTGACAGGGGGACGGGGTGACGGGGTGACGGGGGGACGGGGTGACGGGGGGACGGGGGGATGGGGTGATGTGGGGACGGGGGGACGGGGGGATGGGGTGATGGGTTGATGGGGGGATGGGGGGATTTTATTTAACTAAAAATAAAATCACATCATGCAGCCAAGTGAACGGGCAGTGACCTGCTCAAATTCACCAGAATGCAGGAAATCACTTATGATTTCTTCAAAGTTTCCCAGACCCCCCAGAGCCCCCTTAGGTGCCTCTGCCTAAAACAAATCACTTGAACCCTGAACCTGGTCCTTGGTGACGTGAAGGTGGGAAGCACTATATAAATACTCTGTAGCAATAATTCATAAGTGTGTATTATATACAAATATAAATGTTCAGAATAAAGCTCTAAAATGTTCAACCTTTGTTCCAGTTAAAGGAGCTCACAGAGGCTCTAGTGTGGGACATGTTTGTTACTCTCCACAGAGGCTCTAGTGTGGGACAGTGAGAAAAGTGAGATGAAATAAGCAGATTCTGCCTGAATAAGGAAAATCATGGATGAATCTGCCTTTTCAACATTTTCATTAAAAAAACTCTGGAGGACATTTGTGTCCTTGTTTTTTCTGCATTCATTATTTGTTAACAATATTTTATCAGTTTTATTTTGGTCTGGATCTAGATCCAAACTAGTGTGCTAATAAAATAAAGTATTGTTTTCCCTTGTATATATATTGAATTTGAAATGCTACCATTTATTATAAGTCTTGGGGAAAGTGCCACATCACACACACACACACACACACACACAGGTGGGTGAAGTGTGCAGTAGTGGCCCCCATTTTTGATTTGGGCGTTACAAAAATACATTGAGTTGAATAGAAACGATTACACTGAAGCAAGTTCTAGTATTTTTTGTTTGTGTTTGATAATAGACTTTAAAGCAGCTCTGCTTGTGTACAAGTCTCTCCATGGCCTAGCACCAAAGTACATCTCAGACATGTTAGTTAGGACTCTGAGGACCTCAGGGACCGGCCTCCTGCTGGTGCCAGAGTCAGGACTAAACATGGACCGGCCTCCTGCTGGTGCCAGAGTCAGGACTAAACATGGACCAGCCTCCTGCTGGTGCCAGAGTCAGGACTAAACATGGACCGGCCTCCTGCTGGTGCCAGAGTCAGGACTAAACATGGACCGGCCTCCTGCTGGTGCCAGAGTCAGGACTAAACATAGACCGGCCTCCTGCTGGTGCCAGAGTCAGGACTAAACATGGAGCGGCCTCCTGCTGGTGCCAGAGTCAGGACTAAACATGGACCGGCCTCCTGCTGGTGCCAGAGTTAGGACTAAACATGGACCGGCCTCCTGCTGGTGCCAGAGTCAGGACTAAAATCTGGAACATACCTGAAGATGTGAGACCGGTTCTGCTCTGACAATGTTCAAATCTAAGATAAAAACAGTTTTATTTAGCTGTGTTTATTCTTTGCTCTTTTCTCTTTTATGTCTTAAACTGTTGTGACTTGTGTCATGTCTTTGTGATTTTACTTAAACCCTTTGACGGCCTGATAATTAATAGCTCCTTTAAACTTCTTTAAATTAAAACCCTTCATTAGAGAAATTCTTTCCAATTCTAAAACTTCTATTTCGACACAATTGAACATGTAAATAATCCCGCTGGACACAACAGTGCAGCCTCAGAGCAGGAGCCAGGGGACAGGGTCAGAACACACGCTGGTCAGATGTCAGTCGGCACTAAGGCCACTGCAAAGTCCAGAAGAGCCTGGGACCGACCCACTGGTCAAGAGCCAGTTTTAACACTAAAAGCTTTGGTCGAGTTTTTTCTGGGACAATTAGTTTAGTGAAAGCAAAATCTAGGGCGGGCCAGACGAGTCGTCATTAAAGATACAAAAGCATCACTCATAAGATGAAGGCGTCGACCAGAGAGTCATGGTAAAAGATACATACGCTCAGCACAGACGTGTGCAGAGACAGATAGTGCGCTGACGTCTAGGGACGGTCAAACATGGGAAAGAATCAAGCTAAAAGCGATGTGCCCGTCCCGGAGACGCCTGTCACCATGGCAACGTCAAATAAACATGGGAGAGAGTGTCTGCCAGTGTGGGCCAGTGTGGGCCAGTGAGGGCCATTGTGGGCCAGTGAGGGCCAGTGTGGGCCAGTGAGGGCCAGTGAGGGCCAAGATATTTGTTTTTTCCTCTAGCCGATCACTAAGCACGGACTAAGTGTATGATTCAAGAAAACAAAACTGTCAAATTGAATGAATAGAAATGAAGCTTTAGTGATTTCTGTCATGTCTTTTTGATTTTAATGCATTTTTCCTGTTGTGTGAAGCACTTTGAATTGCCTTGTGTACGAATTGTGCTCGACATAAACGTGTCTTGCCTTGTGTTGCCCTGTGAAGTGTCGAGTGTAACAGTTGTGATGGTGTTGTGTGTTGCAGCGGTGCAGCGTGGCCGGACCTCCAGTTCCCAGAGCAGCCCGGGACAGTACCTCTCCAATGGCTCGGACGCTTACAGCGCTCAGCCCTACCTGTCGGGCTTCATCTCGCTGCTGCTGCGCGCCGAGCCGTACCCCACGTCCCGATACGGGGCGCAGTGCATGCAAGGAAACAACCTGATGGGCATTGAAAACATCTGTGAGCTGGCGGCGCGCCTGCTCTTCTCTGCCGTGGAGTGGGCCAAGAATATCCCCTTCTTCCCCGACCTGCAGCTCATGGACCAGGTCAGCGCGTGCACCATACGACCCTGGGATCCTGGGATATTACACTCAAGAAAATTATTAATAACAATAATTACAAATATTCAGGGGTTTGAAGATGTGCAAACCCTTTAATATTTATGACAGAATTTGAATTGACTAAAGATGCACAATGTAACTTTTCATCTACTTGTCGGCACAGAGCTGTTAGTGTTTTGCCTTGAAAGTTCCACAATATGGCATTCAATTTGCTGTATTTATCTATTATTTATCAATTTACTGTGTATCTCCATGGAGACAAGGAGATGGCAGAGTGCCACCACAAAAGTGCAGGGGTCCTCAATGTTTGGAGGCCAGGGACCAGGAGCCCCTCGTTCTCCACAATCACATCTGATTACTTTTACAGTAACATTTGATTTACAAGCAAAAATGAGTCATGAGATTATAGTTAATAGACCTAATAACCATACATCACTTTTTCAGTCAAATATGTCTTTTATCTGTAAAATCTGCTATAAAATGATATAAACATATGAATAGAAAAAAGCCATGCTTTAGTCGGCCGGTTCTTCTGCCATCAAGATCACAAACAGAGCAGGTCCCACAGAAACATGATCGTTCTGGGCTCTAACAATTCTTATAATAATGAACATTTGAATATCATTGTTCATAACTTTGGTGACGAAAAACCTGCAAAATAATACATTTGTCTTTTAATTATTGTTGTACGGACACACTTGGCATCCTGAGGGTCTGTTAGGAACGTCTGGCGTGAGCAAGACGTTCCTAACAGAACGTCTGGCGTGAGCAAGGTCTTCAACTCACACCTCCGGCTCCTCCCAGATCCCGGGGGAGTCAGACTGGACCATGTTCTCCGCCTCCATCGTCCTCCGGCTGCTCGGAGCTGTGGTCACAAGGTCTCCGGTGCCTGTCGTGGCGGCAACACCTGAACCCGGTGGTGGACACCAGAAGTAAGGGATGTCGTCAGGCTGAAGATGGAGGCCTATCAGGCCACTCTGGCTTGTAGGTCTCCTGAGGTCATTGACAGGTATCGGCAGGTCAGGCGGGCCGCAGCTCGTGCTGTCACAGAGATAAAAAGGCGGGTTAGGGTCAGGGGAGGCCATGGGGGACGACTTTATGTCATTCCAACGAAATTCTTTCAAACAGAATAGTTTGAGGACCTCCTTAATCCCATTGTCACATCTTCTGCAGAGGAAGCAGAGACAGGACTCAGAGGCTGGCTCGTCCATCACCCAAGCTGAAGTCACTGACATTGTTGGCTCCTCAGTGGCTCCTCAATGGCTCCAGGTGTGGATGAGATCTGCCCTGAGGACCTAAGTCTCTGGATGTTGTAGGACTGTCTTGGCTGACACGTCTCTGCAACATCGCGTGGCGGTCGGGGACAGTGCCTCTGGACTGGCAGACCGGGGTGGTGGTCCCTCTGTTTAAGAAGGGAGACCAGAGAGTGTGTTCCAACTATGCCTCCCTGGGGAGGGGTTCCTGGCATGTCCTACCAGGAACAGGTCCTGGGGAAAACCCAGGACACGATGGAGAGACTAGGTCTCTCAGCTGGTCTGGGACCTCCTCACGATTTCTGTTCATATTGAGCTGCTGTGTCTGGCCTTAAACTGAAAATGCATTGTGTCCCTCTAGGTGGCGCTGCTGCGGATGTCCTGGAGCGAGCTGTTTGTTCTGAATGCTGCTCAGTGCTCCATGCCTCTCCACGTGGCTCCTCTCCTGGCTGCGGCCGGCCTGCACGCCTCCCCCATGTCGGCCGAGCGTGTGGTGGCCTTCATGGACCACATCCGAGTGTTCCAGGAGCAGGTGGAGAAGCTGAAGGCTCTGCAGGTGGACACGGCCGAGTTCTCCTGCCTCAAGTCCATCGTGCTCTTCACCTCAGGTCAGGACCAGCAGTACGTCCACATGAACACGCCCACGTCAACACGCCCCGCGTCAACACGCCCCCCGTCAACACGCCCGCGTCAACACGCCCCGCGTCAACACGCCCCGTGTCAACACGCCCCCCGTCAACACGCCCCGCGTCAACACGCCCCGCGTCAACACGCCCCCCGTCAACACGCCCCGCGTCAACACGCCCACGTCAACACGCCCCGCGTCAACACGCCCGCGTCAACACGCCCCGCGTCAACACGCCCACGTCAACACGCCCCGCGTCAACACGCCCCCCGTCAACACGCCCCCCGTCAACACGCCCCGCGTCAACACGCCCACGTCAACACGCCCCGCGTCAACACGCCCGCGTCAACACGCCCCGCGTCAACACGCCCACGTCAACACGCCCCGCGTCAACACGCCCCCCGTCAACACGCCCCGCGTCAACACGCCCCGCGTCAACACGCCCCGTGTCAACACGCCCCCCGTCAACACGCCCCCCGTCAACACGCCCCGCGTCAACACGCCCGCGTCAACACGCCCCGCGTCAACACGCCCCGTGTCAACACGCCCCGCGTCAACACGCCCACGTCAACACGCCCCGCGTCAACACGCCCCGCGTCAACACGCCCCGCGTCAACACGCCCCGCGTCAACACGCCCCGCGTCAACACGCCCCGCGTCAACACGCCCACGTCAACACGCCCACGTCAACACGCCCCGCGTCAACACGCCCCCCGTCAATACGCCCCGCGTCAACACGCCCCGCGTCAACACGCCCCGTGTCAACACGCCCCCCGTCAACACGCCCCCCGTCAACACGCCCCGCGTCAACACGCCCGCGTCAACACGCCCCGCGTCAACACGCCCCGTGTCAACACGCCCCGCGTCAACACGCCCACGTCAACACGCCCCGCGTCAACACGCCCGGCGTCAACACGCCCCGCGTCAACACGCCCCGCGTCAACACGCCCCGTGTCAACACGCCCCGCGTCAACACGCCCACGTCAACACGCCCACGTCAACACGCCCACGTCAACACGCCCCGTGTCAACACGCCCCCCGTCAACACGCCCCGCGTCAACACGCCCACGTCAACACGCCCCGCGTCAACACGCCCACCTCAACACGCCCCGCGTCAAACACGCCCCGCGTCAACACGCCCACGTTAACACGCCCCCCGTCAACACGCCCCACGTTAACACGCCCCCGTCAACACGCCCCACGTTAACACGCCCCCGTCAACACGCCCCACGTTAACACGCCCCCGTCAACACGCCCCACGTTAACACGCCCCCGTCAACACGCCCCGCGTCAACACGCCCCGGTCAACACACTCACATTAGAATCCTAACAACACACTGATTTAAACACACTCACGTCAATGAGCCACTCTCTCCCTCTCTCTCTCTCTCCATTGCCTCGTCTTCTCTCTCTGCTCTGCTTAAATCTTCTTGTTTTAAGGAGTGTTTACCGTAAACAAAGGCGTGCCGGCTCAAACACTGTAAGCTAGGAGGATTAGCGTTGGCTTTTTCTGTCCGAGAGCACATCCCTCTAACATGAGCCAGGTGCAGCACAGCGCTAACAGATTTACACGGGTCAGTTGGGACACTGCTAGCACTGTAGCTAACAGGCTTGGCCTCAATCAGTACGGATGACCTCTCTACATCTCCACAGAGAGCACACATTAGCAATACTAATCAATATTAAAACTAGTATCTAATACATATATATATATAATTAATTAAAAAAAAACTCTTTCTCACCCTCCGGGGGTGGTCTCTATTTCTCCCCCTTCCAGCTCTTGTCCTCTCCCAGAGGCCCCTGGGAGCTTAAGGGTTCTTCAGTATCTTTGCTGTTCCTGCACTTTTCTGGACCGAGTTGTCTGATGTTTTTCCTGGATTTGCTCAAGCCATTCCCCCAGTTTGGGGGTCACTGCCCCAAGTGCTCCGGTCACTACAGCACCACTGATACCTTCACGCTCCAGACCTTTTTTCAGCTCCTCTCTGAGGCCTTGGTATTTCTTTAGTTTCTCATGTTCCTTATTCCGGATGTTTCCATCCCATGCACTGCAATGTCCACCACCACGGCTTTCCTCTGACCCTTGAGACCACCACTATGACCGGTTGGTTCCATTACCATTCTGTCTGTCTGTATCTGGAGGTCCCAGAGGACCTTGGTTCCATCGTTCTCCACCACCTTTGACAGTGTTTCCCACTTTGTCCTTGGGGTCTCCAGCTCGTACTCTGCACAGATGTTTCTGTAACTATGTCAGCTCCTTGTGATGGAGCTCCATGTGTGCTGTCCCTGCAGCATCTTACACCCTGCAGTGCAAGATGTATATATATATATATATATATATATATATACCACCGGCTGATATCACGAAATCCTGCCAATGACTAGAAAGAGTCTGAAGGAGAGAGGCCCTGATCATGGCAGGGTGTAGGTGGTGGAAAGGGGCTGCTGAGACCCACACAACTGCAGGGAGCTGAAGAAGGCCTGGAGCGTGAAGGTATCGGGGTGGAGTCCGTAGTGATCGGAGCACTTGGGGCAGTGACCCCCAAACTGGAGGAATGACCCCCAAACTGGAGGAGTGACCCCCAAACTGGAGGAATGACCCCTAAACTGGAGGAATGACTTGAGCAGATCCAGGAAAAACATCGGACATCTCAGTCCAGAAAAATGCAGGAACAGCAAAGATACTGAAGAATCCTCAAGCTCCCAGGGGCCTCTGGTAGAGAACCCAAGCTTGGGACCACCCGCGGAGGGTGAGGTGAGAGTTTTTTATATATTTATTTATATTTTAATTGGCAAAAGTCCTAAAAATGGCATCCATATCAGAAAAAAACGACTGAAACCCCCAATAGAATCAGAGATTTTAGAGATCAGTGTGTCGCACATGCAGATGGTGATGGCTTAAGCATCAAGTCCAAATGTCAAGATCATTCTCATGGAATCAAATGTGGCACACTCATCGGAAAGACCATAGCAACAGTAATAACAGACAGCCTTCTCTATCAGTCAACATCTATAATTCAAATATGTCGGCGCCCCACACCACCACCAGCCCCCCTTCCAAAGCCAAGGCAGCTGATCCTGACCCCTGCCCCTCAGCCCTACAGACCCTGAATTATGTATGGGGCGGTGGAGGAGGACCAGAGTTTAACACCGCTAGTTTTGACCTCCATAACCTCTGGACCCAGAGCGCCCGGGGCAAGTGTGCCAACTCACTCTTAAATACACAGGGCCACAGTGGTTCAAGTTTAAGTCCACCAACCTAATGCCCAGGATCTATGCTGTCCTTGTGCCCTGGGGCAAAACACTTCACCTCCTTTGTCTGTGTGAGACTGTGGTGTGTGAGTGTTCTCAAGTCTCTGTTGGTCATGCAAAAGAGTAGTGAAAGAGCCTGTTTTCCTGACCTCATGCCCCTGTCTGTCCTGTTTGTGCCCCTGTCTGTCCTGTGTGTGCCCCTGTCTGTCCTGTGTGTGCCCCTGTCTGTCCTGTGTGCAGATGCCATGGGGCTGTCGGACGTGGCTCACGTGGAGAGCATCCAGGAGAAGTCCCAGTGTGCTCTGGAGGAGTATGTGAGGAACCAGTATCCCAACCAGCCCAACCGCTTCGGCCGGCTGCTGCTGCGCCTGCCATCTCTGCGCATTGTGTCGTCCCCTGTCATCGAGCAGCTTTTCTTTGTGCGCCTGGTGGGGAAGACCCCCATAGAGACTCTGCTGAGGGACATGCTACTGTCTGGCTCCAGCTATAACTGGCCCTACATGCCCCCGGTGCAGAGGGAGCGGTCCCTGTCCCTACACTACAATGAGAACGGCCCCTGAGAAGGCTCTGTGGCCCCTCATGACTGTCATCCTGCTGTCCACTCACACATTAGGACTCCCTCAGAACATGCCCACATAACCCTCTGGACTTGAAACGGACCCTCTGCAGGGACAGGGGCAGGGGCCGGCCGTGTGACGATGCACTGGGGTCAGAACTGTTGGGCTCCTGGACTGAAGCCTGTTTTGACAAAGCACTGGAGCTCAGCAGGCAGCACAGGACGGAGCTGCTCAGGGGCCGTCTGGACATTTGAGGCTGTGATGTCACTTGAGCCTGGGGGGGCTCAGGGGCCCAGGCTTTGCTCTTTACAGTACAATGGTGGCCCTATAGTCCACTAGTACCACTCAGTCCTACTCGGCTGGCGCCTTTAATAGATCCCCCCCATTGCTTTGGTGATTCTCTGATGTTGTAAGAACTGCTGTTTTTCAAAGACCACAGTGATGTAAGTCTTATGATTGTGTGTGTGTGTGTGTGTGTCCGTATGTGTGTCTGTGTGTGTCTGTGTGTGTGTGTGTGTGTGTATCCACAGCTCAAGTTGGTGAATGACCTCAGACACTTAGATTGTCCATGTGGGTTGAACATGCCTAGAGCAGAGACACCGTCTCACTAAGCGTTTCTTAAGAATGTGCCATAATGTATGAACTGTTGTGACGGGGCGAGAGGCGCTCACCTGTGCCACATGTGACCTGTCTATGAGCTGGGCGGGGCGAGAGGCGCTCACCTGTGTCATGTGACCTGTGTATGAGCTGGGCGGGGCGAGAGGCGCTCACCTGTGTCATGTGACCTGTGTATGAGCTGGGCGGGGCGAGAGGCGCTCACCTGTGTCATGTGACCTGTACATCACAAGCTCCGATCTGTTTAAGGAGCAGGGCTCTGTGCTCCCTATGTCAGTATTATTGTACAGTATTGTGGATTGTTTTATCCCTATGAGGACTTTTATTTTTGTTTGGATTCTACTTTATTTTAAATAAAATTTACTGCTGTTATTCATCTAGTAGTTATTTTATTTGGTAAGCCTGACCCAACATCTGGCTGCCTGGAAAGTCCAGAAATAAACTGTATTTTGTTCTCCAGAGGGATCAGTCTGGTCACTCCCTCAAATCAAACTCAGAACCGAGTCATGACATTTGTTCATTTCAGTGACGCGTGTGAAAAGGAGGAACTCATTCTCCACCAGGACAAAATCAAGGTTCTCTCAGCTCAACAAGATCCACTGCATTTTGTGCTTCTCTCATTGATTCTGCCGAAATCCAAAAGGATTTTAGAGTTTCTTTCCATCCCTTCTGAAGCCCCTTATGGACCGGTCCTTTCCATCCGGGGCCCTTCTGAAGCCCCGTATGGACCGGTCCTTTCCATCCGGGGCCCTTCTGAAGCCCCGTATGGACCGGTCCTTTCCATCCGGGGCCCTTCTGAAGCCCCTTATGGACCGGTCCTTTCCATCCGGGGCCCTTCTGAAGCCCCGTATGGACCGGTCCTTTCCATCCGGGGCCCTTCTGAAGCCCCTTATGGACCGGTCCTTTCCATCCGGGGCCCTTCTGAAGCCCCGTATGGACCGGTCCTTTCCATCCGGGGCCCTTCTGAAGCCCCTTATGGACCGGTCCTTTCCATCCGGGGCCCTTCTGAAGCCCCGTATGGACCGGTCCTTTCCATCCGGGGCCCTTCTGAAGCCCCGTATGGACCGGTCCTTTCCATCCGGGGCCCTTCTGAAGTCCCTTGCGTCTTGTCTCGATGGAACCTAAATACAAAAGCATATACAAATATGAGGAAGTAATAACCTGACCAGCCAGACGGATTCTCGAGATATTTGTTTGACAAACTCTTGAGAATCACTGGTCAGACTCTGCTGTGAGGCTGACCAATCACAGCGCAGCATTGTAGTTTGGGGGGAAGTCAAAAGGACAAACTGAAACATGGCGACGGCGACAGACATACTTTGGCCTATTTGATCAGACTAAAGACTATTTTGTTGATAAAAATGCACATCAAAGCTTTTCTCGTGCCGTGTTCCTCTATTTCGCTCACTTTTCTTCACTTCCTGTCATGTGTTCACTTGACTTGGCTCACTTCCTCTTAGAGTCCACATCGTAGGATCAAAAGCTGAGAATAGAAATGTAAATGCTGGAGTAAAACACAGATACCAACTTTTTAGTATTGACGGTTTGTTGGTTTTAGTTCCAAATGAACTGTTCTTTTAATTGTTATTTCTAGGCAAGGCATTTGGACACAAGGCAATTTAAAGCATGCATTCAAATCACAAAGACAGTTTAAGACCTAAAAGAGAAGAGAGCAGGTAAAATCCTCTCAGTCACAAACACAGCTAAACAAAACTGTTTTTATCTTAGATTTGAACATTGTCAGAGCAGAACCTGTCTCACATCTTCAGGAAGAATGTTCCAGATTTCAGCTGCATAAAACTGAAACACAGATTCTCCATGTTTAGTCCTGACTCTGGCACCAGCAGGAGGCCGGTCCATGTTTACTCCTGACTCTGGCACCAGCAGGAGGCCGGTCCATGTTTAGTCCTGACTCTGGCACCAGCAGGAGGCCGGTCCATGTTTAGTCCTGACTCTGGCACCAGCAGGAGGCCGGTCCATGTTTAGTCCTGACTCTGGCACCAGCAGGAGGCCGCTCCATGTTTAGTCCTGACTCTGGCACCAGCAGGAGGCCGGTCCATGTTTAGTCCTGACTCTGGCACCAGCAGGAGGCCGGTCCATGTTTAGTCCTGACTCTGGCACCAGCAGGAGGCCGGTCCATGTTTAGTCCTGACTCTGGCACCAGCAGGAGGCCGCTCCATGTTTAGTCCTGACTCTGGCACCAGCAGGAGGCCGGTCCATGTTTAGTCCTGACTCTGGCACCAGCAGGAGGCCAGTCCATGTTTAGTCCTGACTCTGGCACCAGCAGGAGGCCGGTCCATGTTTAGTCCTGACTCTGGCACCAGCAGGAGGCCGGTCCATGTTTAGTCCTGACTCTGGCACCAGCAGGAGGCCGGTCCATGTTTAGTCCTGACTCTGGCACCAGCAGGAGGCCAGTCCATGTTTAGTCCTGACTCTGGCACCAGCAGGAGGCCGCTCCATGTTTAGTCCTGACTCTGGCACCAGCAGGAGGCCGGTCCATGTTTAGTCCTGACTCTGGCACCAGCAGGAGGCCGGTCCATGTTTAGTCCTGACTCTGGCACCAGCAGGAGGCCGGTCCATGTTTAGTCCTGACTCTGGCACCAGCAGGAGGCCGCTCCATGTTTAGTCCTGACTCTGGCACCAGCAGGAGGCCGGTCCATGTTTAGTCCTGACTCTGGCACCAGCAGGAGGCCAGTCCATGTTTAGTCCTGACTCTGGCACCAGCAGGAGGCCGGTCCATGTTTAGTCCTGACTCTGGCACCAGCAGGAGGCCGGTCCATGTTTAGTCCTGACTCTGGCACCAGCAGGAGGCCGGTCCATGTTTAGTCCTGACTCTGGCACCAGCAGGAGGCCAGTCCATGTTTAGTCCTGACTCTGGCACCAGCAGGAGGCCGGTTCATGTTTAGCCCTGACTCTGGCACCAGCAGGAGGCCGCTCCACACACTGATCTGTTGGATGCAGTGACAGAGTGAATCCACTGGTCCATATTCACCTTTTTGGATGAAAATGCATCACATGCAAATGGAAATTTCTGGTTTGCACAAATATAATAGAACATCATCTGTGTTACATGATTCTTTATGAATTGTAACACTCTGAATAGTTTTTGATTGTCTAATAAAATAAACTGGGTCAATGGTTCCAAATACAAAGCAAACAGGAGGAGAGACCAGGCACAGCCCTGTCTGACCCCTCTGTCCAGAGTCAGTGGATCTGTCACATGACCATTGATTTTAACTCTTGATGTTTGATCATCGTAAAGAGCCCCAATATTTCTTATAATTAAATCGTCAATTTGAAATGTGTTTATCACTTTAAATAAATAAGTCCAGACTTATTCTTCCATTTTTGTTTAGTTGCGTTTGTGTGTGTCTCATTGTGTGTAAAGAAGGTCTTATGTCCTCTTGTGTGTGTCTCATTGTGTGTAAAGATGGTCTTATGTCGTCTTGTGTGTGTCTCATCTCATTGTGTGTAAAGATGGTCTTATGTCGTCTTGTGTGCGTCTCATTGTGTGTAAAGATGGTCTTATGTCCTCTTGTGTGTGTCATTGTGTGTAAAGATGGTCTTATGTCGTCTTGTGTGTGTCTCATTGTGTGTAAAGATGGTCTTATGTCTCTTGTGTGTGTCTCATTGTGTGTAAAGATGGTCTTATGACGTCTTGTGTCTGATCTTTGTGGATTGGTTTGGGAGGACTGGTTCCGTTCTTTTGGACATAATTGAGATTAATAAATGATAGTCCACATTCAGAAGAGAAATAGTCTCTATGAGCCACAGTCCAAAGTCTTTTAGAGCATTATAACACTCTGAGGTGAAGCCATCGCTCCCGGATATGTATTGTTCTTTAATCTTTTGACCGGGCCTTGTATTTTAAAAACTGTTTTCTCAGCTCTAATTTTTTTATTTTGTTCTTCTGACTTAACAGCCAAATGTAGTGTTTCCAGAAAAGAGTTTATATCGTCTTCTTGATCACAGCGAATTTAAAAAAAAAAAGTTATTCAAAATGCTGATAGAGTTTGGTCTTGTTTGGTTAAGATTACATATTTTTTCCTGTCCTGTATTTAATAACATGTTTTTTCAGCTTGTTGTTTTCTTAGTTTCTAAGATTGTAATTTTGACCTTTGTTCCACTCTCATAATATGTTTGTCTGGTAAAGAGCATTTTCTTAACTATTTCCTGTTAAGAAATTCATTCATTTCTCCTCTTTTCTTTTTAACTTCTTGTAGCATTTACAACATCCCTTTTTGGCAGGGGTTTCCTCCAAATTGTAATTTTTCTTGCAGATGTTTTGGCTTTTCCTCCGTTTCTTTTTCCCGGAGGCTATGTCAATAATCTGTCCTCTCAAAACTGCTTTGGAAGCGTCCCAAAGGAGGTGGAGACATTTCCCAGTATCATTTTCCTCCATCCATCCATTTTCTACCGCTTTATCCGGGGCCGGGTCGCGGGGGCAGTAGTCTAACCAGGGACTCCCAGACTTCCTAATCCCCAGACACTTCCTCCAGCTCCTCCGGGGGGATCCCGAGGCGTTCCCAGGCCAGCCGAGAGTCATAGTCTCTTCAGTGTGTCCTGGGTCTTCCCCGGGGCCTCTTCCCGGTGGGACATGCCCGGAACACCTCCCTCAGGCAGGAGCCCAGGGCGCATCCGGAACAGATGCCCGAGCCACCTCAGCTAGAGGAGCGGCTCTACTCCGAGCTCCTCCCGTGTGGCCGAGCTCCTCCCCCTATCTCAAAATCTCAAAGGGAGCGCCCAGCCACCCGGCGGAGGAAACTCATTTCGACCGCTTGTATCCTCGATCTTGTCCTTTTGGGCATTACCCAAAGCTCATGACCATAGGTGAGGTCAGAACGTAGAGTGACCGGTAAATCGAGAGCTTTGTCTTTGGACTCAGCTCCTTCTTCACCACAACAGTCGATGCAGCGACTGCATCACTGCAGCTGCTGCACCGATCCAACTGTCGATCTCACGCTCCATCCTTCCCTCACTCGTGAACAAGACCCCGAGATACTTGAACTCCTCCACTTGAGGCAAGGACTCCCCGCCCACCTGAAGAGGGCAAGCCACCTTTTTCCGGTCGAGAACCATGGCCTCGGATTTGGAGGTGCTGATTCTCATCCCAGCCGCTTCACACTCGGCTGCAAACCGTCCCAGTGCATGTTGCAGGTCCGGGTTTGATGGAGCCATCAGGACAACATCGTCTGCAAACAGCAGAGATGGAATCCTGTGCCTAGAAATTCTGTCCATAAAAATTTTGAACAGAACCGGTGACAAAGAGCAGCCCTGAGGAGTTCAACATGCACTGGGAACAGGTCTGACTTACTGCAGTGAACACAGCTCCTGCTCCGGTCATACAGGGACCGGACAGCCCTGAGCAAAGAGCCCCGGACCCCGTACACCCCCCAAAGGACACCCCGAGGGACACGGTCGAAAGCCTTCTCCAGATCCACAAAGCACATGTGGACTGTGCAAACTCCCATGAACCCTCGAGCAACCGATGGAGGGTATAGAGCTGGTCCAGTGTTCCACGACGAAAACCACTCTGCTCCTCCTGAATCCAAGATTCGACTATCGGTCGGATTCTCCTCTCCAGGACCTGGAATAGACCTTATGGGAGGCTGAGGAGTGTGATCCCTCTGTAGTTGGAACACACCCTCCGGTCCCCCTTCTTGAACAGAGGGACCACCACCCCGGTCTGCCAGTCCAGAGGCACTGTCCCCGACCGCCAAGCGATGTTGCAGAGACGTGTCAGCCAAGACAGTCCTACAACATCCAGAGACTTAAGGTACTCAGGGCGGATCTCATCCACCCCAGGAGCCCTGCCACCGAGGAGTTTGCGAACAATCTCAGTGACTTCAGCTTGGGTGATGGGCGAGCCAGCCCCTGAGTCCCCGGTCTCTGCTTTCTCTTCGGAAGATGTGACGGTGGGATTAAGGAGATCCTCAAAGAATTCCTTCCACCGTCCGACGACATCCCCAGTCGAGGTCAGCAGGCCTCCACCCGCACAGCCTCCTCCTCCTGAGGCGCCGGACGGTTTGGCGGAATTTCTTTCGGGCCGACCGATAGTCCTCCTCCATGGCCTCCCCGAACTCCTCCCAGGGCCGGGTTTTCATCTCTGTGACAGCACAAGCTGCGGCCCGCCTGACCTGCCGATACCTGTCGATGACCTCAGGAGACCCACAAGCCAGAGTGGCCTGATAGGCCTCCTTCTTCAGTCTGACGGCATCCCTTACTTCCAGTGTCCACCACCGGGTTCGGGGGTTGCCGCCACGACAGGCAACGGACCTTGTGACCACAGCTCCGAGCAGCCGCATCAACAATGGAGGCGGTGAACATGGTCCACTCGGACTCATTGTCCCCAGCCTCCCCCGAGACATAGGAGAAGTTCTCCCTGAGGTGTGAGCTGAAGACCCTCCTGACAGAGGGCTCCGCAAGACGTTCCCAACAGACGCCCACAATGCACTTGGGTCTGCAAAGTCTGTCCGGCTTCAGTGCCATGTGCACTGATGAACACCCTTGTGCTTGAACATGGTGTTTGTTATGGACAATCCGTGGTTCGCACAGAAGTCCAATAACTGAACACCGCTCGGGTTCAGATCGGGGAAGCCGTTCTTCCCGATCACCCCTCTCCAGGTGTCACTGTCATTGCCCACGTGGGCGTTGAAGTCCCCCAGTAGAACAACGGAGTCCCCGGTCGGTGCACTGTCCAGCAGCCCTCCCAAGGACTCCAAGAAGGCCGGGTACTCTGCACTGCTGTTCGGCCCAGTGAGAGACCTGGCCCCCACCCGAAGGCGGAGGGACGCGACCCTCTCGTTCACTGGGATGAACTCCAACACGTGGCAGCTGAGCTGGGGGGCTATAAGCCCACACCAGCCCCGCCTCTCCCCGCGGGCAACACTAGAGAAGTGGAGCGTCCAGCCCCTCTGGAGGAGATGGTTCCAGAGCCCAAACTGTGCTGGAGGTGAGGCCGACTATATCTAGTCGGTATCGCTCAACCTCCCGCACAAGCTCAGGCTCTTTCCCCCCCCTCCAGCGAGGGGACATTCCATGTTCCCAGAGTTAGTCTCTGTGTCTGGAGATCCGGTTGCCGAGGCCCCTGCCGTCGACTGCTGCCCAGATTTCTTTGCACCGGCCCCTTATGGATCCTCCTGCGGGTGGTGGGCCCACGGGAGGGCGGCCCCACGTCGCTCCTTCGGGCTGTGCTCAGTATGAGCACAACCTTTGAAAACAAGACAAAAGAAAGTACAACAGTAGTGGGCTTAATCTATATTAAAAGGTGTAATGGACGATTTTTCGGCGATTTGAGAACTCAGGCGGAAGTGCACATGCCACTCCCCCGTGCACATGCCACTCCCCCAAGTGGACTGATACAACGCACACGTGCGTTTGTTTATTAGCGCGACGGATCACATCGCATCTCGTCTCCCGTAGATTTCCGTCTTCTTCTGAGTCAGCTCGAACAGTCTTTCTCCGTCTTCTTTTTGTCCCGTACACTGAGGGAACTATATTATGATGGATCCATGCGCTTAGACACGCGGAAACGTGCTGCTCTTCTGGGGACGATCCGCACGAGGCTGCGGGTGAACGAGTCTCTGCGGGTGAACGAGGCTCTGCAGGTGAACGAGGCTCTGCAGGTGAACGAGGCTCTGCAGGTGAACGAGGCTCTGCAGGTGAACGAGGCTCTGCAGGTGAACGAGGTTCTGCAGGTGAACGAGGCTCTGCGGGTGAACGAGGCTCTGCAGGTGAACGAGGCTCTGCGGGTGAACGAGGCTCTGCAGGTTAACGAGGTTCTGCAGGTGAACGAGGCTCTGCG